>NC_051179.1:136298066-136359684 GCF_013339695.2 Rhipicephalus sanguineus | reverse complement strand
CAAGAAATGTTGGAGGCTGGTATTATCCACCCTTCTGTTTCTCCATTTGCTTCTCCCATAACTATTGCCCCCAAAGAAGATGGAACATTCAGACTCTGCACAGATTACCGAGCTCTTAACCGCCAAACAGAATTGATACCTTATCCAATGCCGAGGATCGACGATATCATTGACGAGACTGGTGGTTGCCATTGTTTTTCAAGAATAGACCTTTGCAAGGGGTTTTGGCAAATCCCACTCACGGAAGAAACGAAAAAGTACACCGCATTTATAACCCCCCTTGACTTATTTGAGTACAACCGCCTACCATTTGGTTGGAAAAATTCTCCGGCATGGTTCCAGAAAATTATGACTGATATTCTCAAACCTTGTTTGGGAGTATTCTCCAACGTCTACATTGATGACATCATCGTGTATACAAAGACAAAAGAGGAGCACCGGGGTCATCTTTCAAAAGTTCTTCAAGCTTTGAGTCTTTCTCAACTCAATGTCGATTTCAAGAAAAGTGCTTTCTTTGAAGGCAAAGTTGTATTTGTCGGAAGGGTGTTTGACGGACGTACTAAAAGCACGAAACGGGAATCAGTAGAAAGAATTTCTCAGCTGGCAAAACCTTATGATGTGCACTCTCTGCGTGTTTTCCTTGGCCTCGCAGGACACTTCAGGGCGTTTATAAAGGACTACGCACTGAGGACACGGTGCCTCACACGTTTAAGCCAAAAAGACGCACCCTTCCAATGGAATGAGGAGTGCGAAGCTGCCTATTGCGAGCTTGTAAAGCTAATATCGTCGGATCCCATCCTGCGCATACCGGACTTTTCTCTGCCTTTCGTACTGAATACGGACGCATCACACTACGCGACCGGTGCAGTTTTGTACCAGAAACCCTCAAAACAGGCCGATCCAACGAAGCATTACGTGGTGGGATACTACAGCTACACGTTGAAACCAGCTGAACTTAATTAAGAAAAGGAAGCGCTGGCTGTCTTAAAAGCAGTTCAGTATTTCCGAACTTACCTTGAAGGGGCCAAGTTCATGCTATTCACGGACCATCAGGCGTTGACACAACTTTTGAATATGGCACAGCCAAGAGGACACATTGCGAGATGGGTCAACATTCTGCAACAGTTTGATTTCACCGTTTCGCACCGTCCTGGCCCGCTTCTACCCGACGCTGATGCACTGTCTAGATTGCTTGTTCATGGGTCCAGTGAAAATCCAGAAATGATCGATCACATTAGGCTATGGGAAGGTACAGAAGATCTGCAGTTTATAAATGGAAAGTACTACATACCACCCACCCTGGTTCAAAAGATTCTTCATCTCTACCATGACACCCCTGGATCAGGTGGACACGATGGCTTCTGGCGCACATACAAGAAATTGCTTATGAGGTTCACATGGCCAGGTATGAAAAAGGACGTCACTAATTTATCCGGACATGCCATCTTTGCCACGTAAACAAAGTGAAGTACAAGCAGTCGACAGATGTTATGACGAACCCCGAATATTCAAAAGTATCGTTTGGAGTGGTTCATTTAGACTTTGCAGAGCTTAAGAAGAAGGGGGAAGGAGTCATGCGAACGCAAGCTTTTCTGCTTTCCATTGACGAATGCACGAGAACAATCGTGGCTAAAGCAGGGAAAGAAGATGCGAACAGTGTCGTCAATCTACTCACAGATGCGTGTTTTAAGCACACCAAGACACTAGTCTGCGATAACGGTCCTGCTTTCCGTAGCGCCAAGCTAGCAAGATGGGCTAATGACCGAGGAATACTTACTAAGTATTCTTCTCCGTATCACCCTGCAGCGAATGGATTAGCAGAACGGGCCATACGGGACATCAAACAGTTTTTGAAGATGTATCCAGACTTTCGTGGAGGCTGGAAGTGCTGCCTTGAAGCCGCTGTGAAGCACTACAACCGTTCATACACCACGGGTTTAGGCTGCAGTCCTCATTTTGCTACAACCGGAACAGCACCCATACTGCCTGCAGATCGTGACCTAGGCATCATAGAAAAACTCCAACTTACTGAAGCAGAGAAAAGTGCCGAAGGTCAAGAAGTATATAAGCGCCGGATGAAGAGGAACTTTGATAAAAGGCACAACAGTGACATACCACACATCCAGCCTGGAGACTATGTTCTTGTAAGAAAAGGAGTTGCACCTTCAAATGCTAAATAATATGGACCGTTCCAAGTTGTCAAGACAGCATCTCAACGCGGGATATTGAAGAACGTGTGGTACACTGCAGCCTCGGGTCAAAGAGAGTGTGCTTCCATTGGTAACGTATTTAAGTATTACACCAGGAGGTGTAATCAAAGAAGTCAGGAAGAGTGAAGCGGTCTGCAATAAGCGCACGGAAGAAGATGAAGTGTAATAGGGGTAGAGGTGAAGGAGGAAGAGGTTTGGAATAAAATGGCGGACGACACCCGTCTGATTGAATCCATGTGTTTTATGTATTAGTTCCTAGAAGGAACGCTACAATTCCTAGCAACAATTACGCAATCAATGGACAGACACCAACACACCACTCATTTCATTTCACTGAAATTCAGAGAAACGATCTCTTGCACATCACACTACATATAAGTCAATTATAGGTCAATTATGTTTTGTTTTATAGACCTGAATGCCTTTCTTAAAACATCACGCTGTGCAAGTAAACAATAAGCAGCTATCAGAGTATGTTTTTTTGCACTGCCTGGAAGTGTATAAAGCGTGGGGATAGACTGTTTAATTATGAACTCGATGCGTATTTTGTGGTGAACATTGCATATTCATTTATTAGAAAACAAGAAAGTCAGGCCATACTTGCAGTGCTACAGTTTACCTGCATTTTGTTGCTAGACGCGACATAAGTAACTGTGAGTTTCCAGTAATGTTGGTTTCTTGTTTCCATGCTATTGAAAAAAAAATTTAGTTAGTGTGTATGCTTGCTCCAGGATTCGAACTTCTCAATGTTGGCCCATGTTATAAACTGTAACTCATATTAGGTAGCTAGAATACTAGTCATAGTGACACCCGTGGTACGCGGGAAGGCCGTGTTTTTGTTAATGTGAAAAGTATTAGTTGTTATGCGGCGAACTTTTAGGACTCCTCAATTGTACTTTGCAGGAAACGTCTATTTCCTTCTCTCCTTTTTTTCGTAAGTAAAGTACGCGCCAAGAAACGACGTCAAGCCCACCGACGGTGCGGGCGACGCCGCTCCCGTCCGCTTCTTTTTAGCAGCAACAGGAACAGAACCATTTTCATGAACAGGATGATTATATTCCTGTTGGGCACTAATAGCATGGCCGTGAACAGGCGTCAACAAGGCTATCACACAAGCGTTGGCGATCTCGCAAACATCGTTGGCTGTGTCCCGTGATGCAGACGCGAACTTACGTTCGCGGGAGCAGCGCACGCACCGATGTCGATTACTTGTGCATACCGTGGTTGTTACTTTGGTGATTGCGATGTTAATTACTTCTTAAATAGTCAAAACAGTGGTGGGAGAAGCACAATAAATATTTTAACGACATTCTAATTCGCTTCGATTGATAACGCACCGTTCTAGACTGTACATGGACAGTTTTAAATGAAAAGATCAAGCAACGCTGTGCCTCTGCCAAATGCGAGCGTCATCGCGGTCGACGCTTGCCAGTAGTTGCGCGCCCTTTTCCTCCACGGGGCGCGACGCGACGCATTTGACGCTCAGGCGCGTGGAGCGCGTGCCGGTGCTTGCCAGTCGTTCGGCCTTTAGGCCTGTTCAGCAGAGGTAAGAAATACGTATGCTGACACTAGTGGTGTCGAACGCAGAAGGAAGCTTATTCACAAGTAACAACAGATCTAGCCGTATTCGGTGACACTCCGCGCACTTAATTGTTGAGGTCATTGTATCGCTGCAAACGCAGTGCGGTTGAAGGTGAAATACGACCAGTAAAGCGGGTAGACCCGTCCATTGAAAAGCGGAATGAATTGCTCCTTAAATTACTAAACGACCGTCCGTCATGGTGAGGGCTATGGTCACTTGACTGTTTGAAGAAATGAGCGCCGGAAGATCTCTACACCGCCATCTGAGAAGCTGCGTTACTTCCGTCGCATCACCCCGTTCTCCACTGAACAAAAAAAATCAGGCCTACGACAGTAACACCCTCACCCTAATTCCCTTCTTTGTCTTATTTCTTCCTTGCAATGTTTGCCTTGCACGCGAAGTGTCTCTTAAGGCTACGGGCTGGTGGGGCCCTTACACCATTCACAACCTTAACCTAATTGACTCATTGTTATCCATGACCTGATGATTGTGAAATGCATACAAAATAGCGTGCAACAAGTGCTGGTCTCCTGTAGCCCCGCAGCTTCAAATGGTCAACTCGCAAATTGAATTTCTGCTGGAATATGGCCTATCCGACTAAGCCTTCTAAGAAAAGCTAGAGTGAAGCGAGACCAAAGAATTTTCATGATATGTTTCTAACTTCTTTTCCAAACTGTGAAAGGGTTTGTTTTTCACTATGCTCATGGTTATAAATTGGGAGTAGACGCTTGATGAGATCGATCTCAGCAAGTAAGGTGACATCCATCTGATCAAATGTACGATGGATGACGGTGTTCGTTGAAAGGACGTTAATGTTTTGACCGCCGGTTTCAGTGCATTTCCTCCAGTAACGGCTTAGTGTTTAATGCCTGTTCATACTTCTCTGCGCGTAGGGGCACGATATCTCCTACATATGCAGATAAGCGGTTAATATGTGCAGCTGCTGACTGCAGATGCCATATGACATGTGCACCTAGCAAGAACGCAAAGCGAACATATTCAGGAGATTATCGTTTGTATCGTCATTTCCGTTCTCTTTCGTGGCGTCAAAAGCCATTTCGGTCACCGAACACCTGCTCTCCTTCCTTTTCACTCATTGCTTTACTACAAGCATGAAATTCGTCCTTTGTCGAGTGCACGTTGAAGTTTTGTCATTTGCTACTTTTTTTATACATTACGGTGAAGTCGGACTTGCTTACATGTGCGCAATCTCCCGCAAAATTTCAGAAATTTCACTCATAAGCTTAAAAAAAACAATTGTGATCTTTCTACCAGGTATATTTTGGAGAGCCTAGTTTAGCTTCTTACTGTCAGATGCAATTTTTATCTAACATGAATTGTTAAGAACTCATTGTTCATACGAACTGAAGGCAGAAAATATTGTTGCACAGGTTTTCATCTAGAGTTTATGTAGAAGAACGCCATGGACCATACGCAACGAACACCAAAATACGAAGCCTTTCGGCAAGTTCCAACATAGAAACAGTCAATTCTTTGGCAGATGCTACATAGCCGTAGCTGTACGAGCGGTGATGGCTCAATAAAAAGAAAAACCGTACATCTGCTAACGCGGCCGACGGCGCCGGAAGATACAAGGGCGATTACCTCTGTGATCCTGGACGAGGAGCGCCGGCGCGTAATTCCCATTTGTCTGTTCGCTTCCATTGCGACTGAATCATCGAATGTATCGACAAGAGGTGAGTGCGTAATTTCATATTCGCATTTCATGAGTGCATTATTTCATGCGCGAATATTTTACACTGACTTGTATATATTACATACGAATAATTGCGAACAGCATAAAGTGTTTTTCAGACGCTACTTATCGAAAGTTGATGGTGTGCTCGGCACTAAATGCTCACTTTCTTCTTCAGCAACTGTTTCTTTGTCGGCAAGTGTACTTCTATGGAGTGTAAAAAGAATTGTTCGTTATGGTGATCATGGTTGTTACGGCTGCTGTACGGTGACTAAACGTAGATGTAGAGTTTCAAAGGTAGTAGGAGGCATGAAGAGATGACATATCTTTGAAAAGAAGGTGTCGCCGGAGCGAACGTTTCCACAAGTAGACTAGTAGACGAGCCCTGTTGTCGAAAGGTTCCCTCCAGCCTACCCCTGTTCAAGAATTTGTCAACTTTAAACGTAGTAGTAGACACAATGTCACAGAAAGTGACATAAGATTCACTCATTATTGAGGAGTCTAACCGGAATCTTTTAAAGAAGTACCGTTCTTTTTTTTCGCAGCAGGGATAGCAGCCAAGAAACACCATGGTACACGTTATAGAGTACGTCATCTTCACGATCATAGTGGGAGGGAACATTATTCTAGGCCTGTGCTTCTCCTTCCGCAAGCGAGCTGGTCATCAGGACGACACTGACGAAGTGTTTCTGGGCAATCGCTCGCTGGCCATGTTTCCATTAGCCGTTTCAGTGCTGGCATCGATGATGTCGGCGCTCGGCATTGTGGGCTTCACGGCCCATTACTACGCGTACGGCATACACATGGTGTGGGGGCTTGTGCCCATGCTGCTTACTACGCCAGTCATAACGGCCATCATAGTGCCGGTGTTTTACAAGCTCAAGATTACATCTGTTTTTGAGGTAAGTGTGCAGCCTTTCACAGCGTGGTTCCTTTTCCTCTTTAGTCATCTAAGAAACGTTTTTACCGTTCAGCACGGTAGTTTGTCAAACAGAGAGCGCAAGGTTAGTTGGTTGTGTTCGTGACGGCACCAGAAGAAAGTGAAATGTGATTGCGCTGAATAATCTTGGCCAGTTACTCATGACATCTTCATGAAATCGCACCGGTGCGCACCGGAGCGCCCCATTGCAATATTTCGTCAAATCATCGTAGCGCCTCGGTGTCCTGGTGCGCACAGGGGCAATTTGTTGAAGATGGCATCAGGCAGACGTAATCATGTCTCATACGGTCTCCCGATGAGAGATGGCACAATGCCTTACACGAGCTTGCTGTGCACTATTTTAGGGGCGAAGCACCTCATGGTCTCGTCATGTCGGTGGACATCGTCGCCTGCAGTCACGGCGTGCATCGTCGTGTCCTGTGCATTTGCTTGCGCGCATCGTCGTGTCCTGTCCATTTGCTTGAGCGCAAGACAGGGCACCACCGCCTCAGCGCTCGCCGTGTGGCGAGAGAGAGCGAAGGGCGCGCGTTGATTATGGAAACGCTCTTTCTGCGATAAGCGCTGAACTACCAGGAAAAAGAACGCGCCCTCACCCTCAAGAGCGAACGCCGACGCAGGCAGCGTCTGGTAGCGCGTGTCTTGATTGAAAAAACCGACTTCTCGCAATGCACAACCGTGCACCGGCCACCCTGTATATATAGGCACTGGATCTTGAGTTGCCACGTAGTGCTGGTGGGAGATTTCTCTTGTGCGTAATTGAGCAATAAAGATTCGCAGAGTGCACGTTAACTAACAGCGGACTGCGGGACTCTGTGTCTAATCTTTCTTCTGCCTCTGATTGACCATTAGAAGTGATTATGCTGTGCGAAAGACCGACGCACACTGCATGCTTCGCAAACTCCGCAGGTTTAACGTTAGTGCAGCTGAAAGACCCTTCCCCATACGCTTCGCCTCTCCCCAAAATATTTTTTTCTCATCTTGGGCTGTGAATTTCTCCCAATACATTAGTTTGTTCTTGTTTGGAAGGTGCCTTGTCTGGCGGGAGGGACAACGACTCTGACAATGTAGTCGGTACGCATACGCTCGTTTCATGGCGGCGTCTATCGCAGCAACTTGGGCACCGTCACGTTTTCTTGTGTTCTAGAGCACTGACTGATTGCCTAAGCGGGCCTGCACTGTCCCTTCTCAAAAAGTCAGAAAGTCTCTTATCCAGCCGTTGTCGTCAAAAATTGCTGCATGAACGGTGTGAAAGTTTGGTCAATACTAGAAAAGACCTGCAAATTCTTCGTTCGGATATATTACAGCTAGGTTAAATGGTGCTAGCGTATCCGTGCGTTCTACAATGACCAGCTACAAACATTAGCAGATTTGGTGGTACCATCAGCCGCTACAGAAGATGAAGTTTGAGATCATTCGGTCACATTTTTACAATTATTTCCAATATCTTAGACGGCGAAAGTTCTCATGGGTCTGGTACAGTTCATCCATTCAACAGAAAGATTTAATTGCAGTATTTGTTTTCAACACAAGCACTTATTGAATTGTCAATCGCGCTAGATTTCCTTTTGCTGTGCGGGAGCTTTCAGATATACTGGGTTTTCATTATTATACTTGCACAAATAAATTAAGCAATACATTACATTGCATCAATAAAAAAGGTTCAACACGTACAAAATCCAAGTATGATATACCTAGAATCAGTGTTACACCTCTTCTCCAACTTCTCCAATGCAAGAACAAAGCATTGATGATTACAGAGATACCTCTGCTGATACCAGACTTATTGATTGCTCAAGACTATTTGTCACATTCGGTAAAAGATGGTAATAAGCGTCCTCCAACTGCGGAGTTTGTTTGAAGGTTTCAGAAATGCAGGGGCACCGCATTCATCTCTATCACCTTATCTTCTTAAAAATGATCCTGACCATGTTTGAAAGAACCTATCCTCAGAAGGCTACAAGTAAACAAAAAAAAAATGTGGGACGCTTAAACTTCGCCTTTAGGAGCTGAACGCGACGCGAACGCGACAGACAAAGGCCGACTGCGAACTCTAGCGGTTGTAAAGACGGCGAGTATCATCCTAAAATGATAATAGCCAAGTAGCGGTCACAATGGGAGGAAACCAATCGACTGAGAAAAAAAGCGGTAACTTTAGCCTACGAGCCATAGGCTAATTCATAAAGGCCAGTGGGACTTCCGTAGTTCCGCCGGTACACTAACGCAGAACACACCTGAGTGCTATGGCAAATTTGAGATAAAGAGTTGCAATTATGTAAATAATACTTGTTGGAGGTTTTACGTCCCAAAACTACGATGTGATTATCTGGGACGCACATTTATATAAAGTCGCCATATCTTTAAAGTGTACACTCAAAGCACAATCACTTGTTCGGCCTAAATATGCATGCTTCTTTGCGCCTGCCTAGTGATCACTGAAATTGGCGGATTTCGTTTCCTGGTTTAAGCACTTTCACCACGCTCCATAATATCTCCGTTATTAGTTCTCCCTGTGAAAATGACTTGGCTGCTTCGCAGGGAGCTGTCCAGTTTCAAAATGCAAGCTTTCCGAACAGCAAGTATCGTGCTGTAAAGAATGATTTTCGCAGTCCGGGTGCTGTCGTTAAGCATACCTATATTGCTGATGCGCTTATTAATGATGGCTTCTCTTTCGTTCTACAGTACCATAGGATGCGGTTTGGCAGTTCCATCGCAGTTGCCACTTGTGCGTTGTACATCTTTTTTGCGGTAAGCACTTATGGTTTTGAAGCGTAGCCAATTATAAAAGTGTGAGCATTTTAAGCAATAGTCAGGCACCTACCAACGTTGCGTTATTGTCGAACGCATTCGTTTCTGAGAAAAAGATAGCCCTGTTCTTCAAAATGCTGGATGCATATTTCAGTGTGGTGGGTGAGCCTCCAAATGGCACTCAAATCTATTTTAGACCCTTCTCTTATTTCATTACAATTTTTGTCTATTGTCGCGCCTGCATCCGCTCTCTTGTTCAAAATTACCTGCCAAGGTTGTCTAGTGGTTGTGGCGCTCGAGTGCTGACCCGAAGTTCGCGGAATCGAACCCCATCCGCGGCGGCCGCATTTTGGAAGGAGGCGAAAATGCTTCAGGCCTGTGTACTTAGATGTAGGTGCAGGTTAAAGAACCCCAGGTGGTCGAAATTTCCGGAGTCCTCAGCTATGGCGTCCCTCATAATTAAATCGATGTTTTGGGACGTTAAATCCCAATAATTATATTAATAATTGAATTGATTAATAAAACCGCCTATGCGGAAGATAGACGCCACTTGGGGTATTATTTAATTGGAGTAAATTGATCTCTTTTTCAGCAAAGTATGGGTGCACTCTGCATTTACACGGCTTCACTGGCTGTTTCAACAGGTATTTATAACAAATCATATGCAAAATTACATAACAGAAAGAAAAAAAGAATTACACGATGTTGAATGAACACCACATGCTCTCGCCTCATCGTGTGTGTCCGACGAGCAAATATACAAAGCGCCAGAACTCTTATCAAAGCTACTTATTTTTCTTTTGTGACATTTGCCCCGCCACGGTGGTCTAGTGGTTATGGCGATCGACTGCTGACCCAAAGGTCGCGCGATCGAATCCTCGCCGCGGCGGCTGCATTTTCGATGGAGGCGAAAATGTTTGAGGCCCGTATGCTTAGATTTAGGTGCACGCGGAAGAACCCCAGGTGGTCGAAATATCCGGAGCCCTCCACTACGACGTCTCTCATAATCATAAGTTTGTTTTGGCACGTTAAAGCCCAGATATTATTATTTTGTGACATTTGGCACTTCTAGCGTAATTCGCAAAAAAAAAAAAAAAACGCCAGGCGTGCGCTGAAACCGCAGCACAGTCACAGCGAAAGCTGGAAGAGCGGCGTTTCTAGAGCCCATTGTAATCCCTCTTGGGGCTACTAATACAAGTACACAGCAAGGTACTCACTACGCCATAAATCACAATTTTTGTGAAGTTGGAAAGCACTTACTATGCAATTATTCGTCATTCTGCGGAGAAGCGAGGCACCAGCTACACGTCTGTAAGGCATTATGTGCACTTTGTTGGCGCGACGACTGATGAGGATGAATAATTATGGCTCAGTCCTTTGTAATGGGTTGGAAGCTTTAATTAAACGGCCCACCAGTTATGCAATTTGCATTGGGTGACGCCCGGTCGTTATTTCCCTCTCCCGCCATGCTGTATAACATACGTTGACGTGGGAGGGGGGGGGGGGCGAAGAACTTTACTGAGACCCCGAGGAAATGGATCATGCGCTTATGGGCTTCCTTGGCAAACAATACAAGAGCACATGCAAGGAACCCACTACGCTATAAATCAATGTAATTTTTGAGAAGTAGGGAAGCAGGCACTATGCCATTTTTCATCATTCTACGGAGAGCCGTGGTACCTGCTATACGCATGTAAGGCATTATGCGCTTTGTTGATGCTGTGCCTGATGGCGATGAAGCATTATGGCGGAGCCCTTTGTAATGGGTTGGAAGCATTAAACAACCTACTTGTTGCGCAAATCGCATTGTGTGACGCCTGGTTACAGAATTCGCGTTTTGCGACGCTTGGTGCTTATTTTACTCTTCTACCACGCTATATTGCGTGGTTATGTGGTTCCTTCCCGACATGAAGCCTGGATAGGACCTTTATGCAAAGCAGCTTCAAGCACTGGCATGGCTCAGAGGTAGAATACTGGGCTCCTACGCAGAGGGTCCTGGTTCGAACCCCGTTTCATCCTGGACTTCTTTTCTTATTTCGTTTTTTTTTCTTACTTCGAGCGATAGTGGTTACGGACACCAGCGGCGGACAACTACGGCGCCAAAAACGGGCGCTGAAATGATCTCATAACAGCTTTCGCTGTGAAATACGGCCGGAAATTAAAGGTAATATGGTGGTGCGAAGCATTGAACAAATCGCTGTAGCACGAGGCGGCAACGTGCCACTAGCTGTTGGAGCCCATGACTATGTGGAGAAAATTGAAGCGCGGCAAGCTTCCTAATGCGCTAGCTTTCACATATAAATTATTAAAGCGACCTGAAAAGCTTTCCGCAACGATTCGCAATATCATTCAGCCGATAGCGCGGGTCCTTCGCACTACTACGAGATTGATTAGGTACAACGCCTAACGCTACGATCGCAGCGTGCCACCACACCACACTTTCAGTTCTCTTTTAGGGCGTGGTAGTCTTTTGGGAATCACCCACACGGCCGTTGTAATTCGCCACCGGAGAAAAAAATGCAAGCGGCCGGGTTTGCGTCGGGAATGGGTCGCGCAGAGATCAGACGAACGAACGAACGAACAAACAAATAAATAAAGAGACGGACAGGCAGAGAGACAGGCAAACAACCAAACTAAACAATTAGCGTGGTTTTCGTGATCTACGATTCGCCGGTGGACATCCATAGAACGCGGGGCCTACCCCACTGCTCAGCGAAGTTGAAAAAGTAAAGTATAACTCGGGATGGCAATAAACTTTAATCATTTGCAAAACGTTCTATCCTTGCAGCCTAAGTACTCTAGTTAATTAAAGAAAACCACTTCGAGGAGTCACTTCAGGAATATTCGCAACTTGTATATAGATGCACGTGGAGACATGAGCTAGAGGACTGGTTTTGCCACCAACCGATAAACCTAACAAAAAAGTGACGGCTCAGTGTATATGAAGTCCGAGGTTCTTGAGCCGGCTTTCCCGTCTGTTGAAGATGCACTGAGCTTGAAGCGAAGTCCAGCGACGC
The DNA here is from genome assembly GCF_013339695.2 of Rhipicephalus sanguineus. Lineage (NCBI taxonomy): Eukaryota > Metazoa > Arthropoda > Arachnida > Ixodida > Ixodidae > Rhipicephalus > Rhipicephalus sanguineus. The sequence goes on along the minus strand of NC_051179.1, from coordinate 136,347,494 downwards.
CGTCTCCTCGGGTTTACGCATAACATTCCTCCACATTTCGCATGACCGCTTCCAAATAAAGGTGAAACGCAACATCTTTGCTCACGTCCAGTTCAACTGTAGCGCACGCGGCTGCAGCACCGCATTTCCGCGTACGCTTTTCGGCGCATTCCTCGACTCATGTGTTCACGTCAGTCGCCGAGTGTACAAAAGCATGCTATCGTATCAAGTCGAAAGCCATTAAAGTTGGCTTGTGCCTGAATTCCTGTTTACTAGTATTTATTTGCTGCTGCACATATCGTAGCGACTTTTTAATTAACAGGCAATATCTTATAAGGTACAGTATAAAACTGCGTAATTTTTTTCAGATTTCCTTTGAAAGAATATACGCTTGCTATGCTGGAACGAGAAACCTGCGAAATAATGATGTGCTGGTGAAAAACGGCAAATCATTCTATCTGTCTCACCCAGACGCCATATTGGGGTTCTTTGCCCTGCTCTATGCGCGCAACCTGCATGTACATTGCGTTTTCTAATCAAGCGAATTTTTTCGTCATTCGGAGTGATTGACGACTAGTGTGATAACTTCCTGAACGCGACATTGGGGCAGGTTTTTTTTTAGCCAATCTTATCTAGGCTGTGTTCCATTCATTTAGTGCATGGGGTCACAGATGTTTTCCGATGATGTGCTTAGGCATCCGTGCGTTGGAAGGTTTGTTATTTTTTATTGCACGCAGCGCAGGTCGTCGTAATAAATAGGCTCCTGTTTCAAAGACAGCCAGCTGCTGATCCTCGCACTGTTTTTTTTTTTTTGCAATAGCAAACTCGCTCGCTGCAGAATTTTTCTAAACGATGTAAATAGAAAGTTTATTAGTGAATTAGGAAGCCACACGTGTGTTCTAATTCATCAGCGCTGGAAAACAGCTGAAGAAACAAAAGTAGTAAATGGGCAGGATAAGCGCTAACAGTCGACGTTGACTATTCAATGCTTTCGAAAAGCAGCTGGAAAAACAATACACTGCTTCCGCAGAGCTCTAGATGTAATGGGAAAGGTTATTAATGCATGCGAGTTTCACAATACTGTGAAACGATAGATGACTGCGATGCACAATGGTCGTACAACGTTTTTATGTGTGTGACTTCATTTCTGCGAGATTTTTTTTCGTTTTTACTCAGTGACGGTGACAGTTCATTAGAAAATAGATTTGCACCCACATGCTTTTCGATGAGATAACTGATGGGAGGTCGGCGTTCCCGTTATAGTATAATAAATATGACGAATCGTTTGTTGAACTTGGACGCCCGTCTTCCCAAGGCAAGTGTTTTCTACATGAGAGAGGGATCAGATAAATGGCGCCAACGATGCAGCAAACGAGGGGTCGCGATCTTTCACGGTGTAAATATCTACGGCATGACCTGCCAGCCTTCCTCTTTATCGCAGAACAGGCATTTTCCAATATTTTTTGGCTTAAAGAAATACGTCCACGTGAGCACCTTTAGCAAAGTTTCTAAAAAAACTGACAGGATCCCTTATACCTACGGCTATACTCAAAGGCGAAAGCCGCCTTCTGCTTTTTCTTCTCAATGTACTGAGACAGTTTTCTGCACCTAACGTGGTTTTTAACTGCCTCCAGGATAGGAGGCATTACAAGCCTTCTGCCCCTGACCTGGTTTTGCACTGCCTCCGTGATCGGAGGAGGCACCTTTGACCAAGCCATGATGTCGTGTGATGACGTCATCATGTGATGTCGCAAACTTTGGTGGTACGATGACGTCATCACAAGATGAATTTTGCGTCACTGGTGTTGACGCCGCCGACGCTCGACGCCGACGCCTCCCACGGTCTATTTTCGCGTCTAATGAAGCATCTAACGTTTTCGCCTTAAAAAGTTATTGCAGTTCTAAGAGATAGAACCTTGGTATTACCATGAGCCGTGGTGTAGATAAGGTATCCGTATTATTTCCAACCATCTGGGTTTGCTTAACGCGCAACTAAATTTACGTACACGGGCTTTCTTGCATGCTTTCCCTATATAAATGCGACCGACCTTAATTGCTTGGAACCGAACCAGGCCAATCAACCACCCGGAGTAACCTATATTCCTTAGTCGAACAACCTGCGCTGATTAATGAGTACGCATCCTTTCCAACTCACACATGTGACACGAATCATTTTACTAGGCATAGCGTGAGCAGAATGCATATGAAATTATTGTCTCTAGGCTTGTAGGAAACAAAAATGGATTTCTTATTCGTCTTCAAAATGAGATCATGGTATGATGACTATATTACGTGTGAGTAGATATGAGTTGCGATGAGACAACTTCAACACAATTACGGAATGCTCAGTACGATGTTGTCAGGCCATACTAATTTCATTCCTTTTATTTGGGGCGAAAAGTGAGAGCCGATGGTTTGGAAATATGAAGATATTTGTTACCTTCGGCCCGCTCAGCTATGGATTTCATGAGCACATAAACGAGTTCAGTGAGCGGGAGCTGCACAGAATACGCTGTGACAATGCCGGGTAAATCTATGGATGGAAGAATGAATTATGCTTTCATATTTAGCTCACCGTTGACATCGTAAAGTGAGGAGAGTGTCGACAACGCAGGCACGAGGAAGAAAACACAACCGATAGTTCCTGCAAAGTTCTGTATTCAAACCAGCGCGGGTTGTCTGCGTCACCAAATGTTTCCGCAACATCACATTTTAGCGTCCTTGACCGATCATTTTCTCTTTATACGGTCCTCATGACGCTTATATTTGCTTTCCTTGCCGACAGTGTTCCGTTTTCCTGTAACGTGGTGCAGCCTTGTGATCGGCTTGACAGGAACTGTATACACTGCATTGGTAAGTGTTTCCACGGAGAGCCCGTTTGGCAATATTTGTATTTTTCGGAAAGGTCTGCGCCGCCGTCCGCTTTCTTAACACAAATCCGTTGCAGAAAATATTTCGCAGCGTTCTTGTATGCAGTTTGAAGCGGTGTACTTCATGCTCTACCTGAATCCCTTCCGAAATGCTCGTTGGAATTCTAGAAGGCAACCTGGAAACTTCAATATTCTAGTTCAATATTTCATTCACGCCATCTTAAAAGTCCCAGGACTGAAACCTTAGACTAAAATGAAATCAGAGTGCCTGTAAAATTGAAAGTCAGTGGTCATATTACTAAGTAGAGAATTACCATAAAACGTTAATGTACAGGGGTGTTCAAAATTTCTATGCCACGCTGCCATCAGATTACATGAGATAGCGGCCTGTGAACTTCTGGCCGCCTTGTACAATGAAGGAAAGAAAAAAGAAACTCAAGGTACATAAGTGACTCGCGAAAAATTTAAAATAGAAATATAAGTAGCAAAGCACGAAGTCGTTGCGAGGCATGACGTGCACAATGAATTACCTTTAAGCAGATGAGAAACATAATCCAGGCAACTAAATCTAAATTCACGAACATCTTGCATTTACCATACGAAACGAGGCAAGCGTTGCCAAACAAAACCCTTTGTAAGTTAAAATTTTTCTTCCCGGAGATAACTTTTTCCAAGCGAACATGATTGCTTAGTCTACGGGCTACTATACTCATGTATTCACTTGTATTGACTTTTGTTTCTTTTTATTGGTTTTAACCTGAGAGATAGTAGAGATAACAGTCCTAAATATTTGCAACTGTTGCCGATTAATAATGAAATCATTGTGTTCGTACAAATGTTTCTAGAGATAAGTGTTATGCTGTGAATGTACTGCGAACATAGCAGCCGTTACCATAATATATAATTTTCCACTACCTGGACCACCGCTGAAGGTTCAAGCACGTGGAACGATTTTCAACCTGATAAGTGGCCTCTAGAAGCTTTCAACAAAATGCTGTGGAACGTCCTTTGCCTGAAGTAACATTTTTTTTCTGTTATGGGGATATTTCTTATAGTGACTTGATTTTTTTCCACGGAGCTAGAACTATAAGACGATACGAGTGACTGGTGCCTATCTAAATTACAACCACATTTCAGTTACAAATAGCGCACCCTGTCCTTTTACGCCTGTAAGAAATTTTATGAGGCTACACGAAAACAATCAACACATCGAGGCTCCCTAGCTCGCCGACATATATCACATTATCCCAGGAGAAATTGTATTCGGAAGTTCAGAAGCGCGAATCACTATCTTATAGGCGTGCCATAGTGGGGGGTTGCGGAATGATGTTTTCACTTAGTTTTTTTTAGCGTGCAGTTATATCGATTTCGAGAACAAGTACGTCATGATCCGCCGCGTATTTTGGAAACTGTGGGTAAATTAACATACGTGAAATTCTTCTATAAATTTGAGAAAAACACCCATGTTGATAAGGTAGCTATCATTGTGGACATTCTGAATGCAGCGGTAATGTATTCCTAGTTTATATGCTAGTACCGTTGTTAATGTCAGAAACTCCTCAGGTGTATTTCAAAAGTAGCCAGTGCATACTACTTCTTCGTCACTTCTATTATATAATTAGCTCTTGTGATGTAAGTGACGAATATTGCGTTGTGTAGCTGTTTCCATAGTTGTAATATTTCCTGGGTTTTCTCTTCTGACAAATTATGCGCATATCCGAAGCCCGACCTAGAAGTGTTCTCTCGTAGGCAGCGTGAATTGTGACAATAATTTTGAGCACGTTTTTTTTTAATTGCCGCATACATTTTTGCTGCGTCCAATGTTTGGAAACACTATTACATTGCCGTTCGTGCCACCTTTTTTTCAATTATCTCGGTGTACCGAGATTCACGGACAAGCTAAATATATCTAGGTGGCTAATACAACAATTGGAACTTCGTCGACATGATGCTGCTGTATTTTGTGGACGGTATAAAGCCATGTGATTTAACTGATCTATCCAAACAAAAAACAATGAGAAGCCCTTGTCCTACCGGGAAAACTGGCGCAAGCAGAGCTGTTATGGTGGAGGTTTGCCGTGTGTCGTAGATAGAAGATTATCATCATCACGAACCGGCACGCCCTCAACGACCGGCCAAGCGTTCCGTACAGATACAGTGAACTACTGTAGTACAGATGTGAGACGTGCCCACCAGTTCTGCTGTTACCCACCCTTGCGTGACTGTGTGCAAGCTGGGCAATTTTTTAAGGGGCGAAGCACCTTAGGCTGTCGGCGTGTCGGCGTGCATCGTCGTCATCGTCTGCTGTCTTGTTCCTTGAGTGCAAGATAGGGGGCCATCGCCTCAGCGCTCTCCGTGTGGCGAGAGAGAGCGAAGGGCGCGCGTCGACTGTAGAAACGCTCTTTCTGTGATGAACGCCCAACTGCCAGCTAGCAAGGAACGAGAACGCGCCCGCGAAAGACAGTGCCGACGCAGGCTGCGGCAAGCGAGTTTCTTGATAGACAAAAACCGACTGCTCACACTGCACAACCGTTCACCGCCCACCCCGTATATATAGGTACTGGATGTTGACCTGCAATGCAGTGCCGGTGGGAGATTTTGCTTGTACGTAGTTGGACAATAAAGAATCGCAGCGTGCACGCTAACTAAAAGCGCACGGAGGGACTCTACGTCTAATCATTCTTCTGTCTCTGATTGCCCATTAGCAGTGATCTTACTTTGTGAAACACCGGCGCACACTGCATGCTTCGCCACTCCAAAGGTTTCACGAAAGTGGAGCTTGAAGAACCTTCCATACATGGTTCGCCCCCTCCCTGATTTCCTTTCTACCTTTCTTTCGTTTTCTTTCTTTCTTTATTTCTATCATTGTTTCCTCCGGTTTTTCCTTCTATCTGTATTTCTTTGTAAGGTCGTGAGGTCGCCTAATGTCTCACGTTCATGTGCCACCAACGGCACGTGACCTCATGCGTTCACATCCAAGCAATACTGGAATGCGGCAGCACCAAATGAGTAGCGACCTCGATAAATGATCAGATTACCATATCATGAACGGCTGATGGCGGACAAGCACACAATCGTGAGCATTAATTATCGGAAAACAGTACATACCAATACGCATGCGACCGGCGCAGCTTTGAAGCGTGCAATTCTGCACGCTCAAAGAATCGGCGTCGTGTTTTTTGCGTACGACAACAGCGCCACCGAAATCTGTAACTTATAAGAAGCTTGGCTTGAAAAAGCATGGCACCCGATTTATCTAGGGCTGCTCAAATACATGATCGATCGGTCTGTGACCTGTAGAGTATCGTTTCCTAGAGCCAGCGCTTTCTCTAGGCTCATTAAGTGTAGGCGCATCCCTCATCCTATCAAATAGACTGTCATGGATAATTTATATAATATTGACAGCAAGCTTACAGGCTTATAATTCTTCAAGTCGTTTAGGTCTTCTTCTTCCTTCCTCATCCTGATTATATTATTCATCTTTTTGCAGCTGAAAAGTAGATTTTGGCCTTAAGCCATTCGGTCTGAAGTGTCGTGGTTTTCTTCATTATGAAATCTCAATTTTTGATCAAATCGACTTTTACGCCGTCTTCTCTGGCCGCCTTTTCATGGGACATGCATCGTATAGCCTTTCTATTTTAATCGGTAGTGACACATGAAACTTTGTCGTCGGGTTTGGCTTTGACTTTCCTGAGGGTTGTGTGACCTGTCTGCGAGCTTTACAGTTCCCAATGGACACCTTCAACCAATATTTAGGTAAGGACTCGCCATATGTCATGTCATTCTCAGCAGCAGAGCTTTCTCTGCGACTGCTGCAGTGTTTTTGTTTGGTTCCTGTTGTGTCTGCATGCTTCCAGGGTGGTCTACGTAGTGTGGTATGGACTGACTGCGTTCAAGCGATCGTAATTTTGGCCGCACCAGCAACCATTATAATCAAAGTGCTATGGGACGCCAACAGGCAACATCTAAGGCCAATGACATTTGAGGATTTCAAGCCATATGCATTTGAGTGAGTCACTATACAATGACCTTCATCTTATCCACTGGTACATGCGCCTTGAGTTCATCGTATTAGAGACGTGTCTTTTTGCATTTACTGCTCAGCATTCTCCCAGCTTACATATTGAGACCTCACATGTGTCAATGCTCAAAAATAAACTAGTTACAGTCGCAGTTAGCTTCGTCACACTGCTGAATAATATTATTAAGGCGAAAGCCTTATATACCTCACTAAACACGAAATTTGGCCGTCGGCGTCTTCTCGCGTCCTGCGGCGTCGGAGACCAGTAGTACAGCAAATCATCATCATGGGACGACGTCACCATATGACGCCGTCATGACGTCACAGATCACAAAAAAATTTTTGACGTCATCATACCGTCACAAATTCTAGCCTGACGCTATCTCACACAACTCCACATAATGCCGTTGTAGCGCGCTCCTTTGGGCGGCGAGCAAAACCGGAGAGCGCGCGACCTTAAAAGAAGAAGATAAAGACGGCGCTTCGCAGTGGCACGTGAAGCCTCGGCTCGCGTTCCCTGCTGGCGTCGATTCTGGTTCAGCCGTCTCATTCGTTCGCTCCTGTGGCATAAGCCTACACCGTCATCACATGACATCGTTGTTTGGCCAAAGGTGGGCTGATCACGGAGGCAATGCAAAACCAGGTGAGGTGCCTCCGATCCTGGAGGCATTCACGTTAGGTGTACAAAGCTTTTGGAGGGTGGCGGGGAGGGATTCAAGGACCCTACATAACCGGCCGTTCATGTAGGCTCCCCAATACATCGAATGAGAAGAGAAAGAAGATCGCTTTCGCCTTCGGGTCGTCTTATATTAATGCACACGGAACCCTGTGAATTATTACGATATGAATTATGCGGGCACTAAAGGGATGTTCCCCGCAGGGCAGTGTAAGCAGGCGATCGCAGTAACCGGAAGGGGTTTTTTGGGGCGGGATAGAAGGGGAGGGAGAGAGCAGGGGAAGAGAATTGATTGAGTGCGAAGTTTTTGTTAGGTCTCGGGCAGTGAAACCTTTAAATGCGGGCCAATCCGCTCTGGTATCATCTAAAAAAGTACCCACGCACCTGATTCTGCAAGGAACCTGGGGCAGTTAGAAGGTGTGAGCAAACCAGGAGTGGTCAAGGTTAAATAATGGGATGTGTTCGCGTTTGCCTGCGCGCACATGCAGCCTGCTTGTCAACTTAACTATACACGAAAGTTTACCGCCATATACAGGGCCCGTGAATCAACAAGCTTCATTACAGCTTTCATATGCATCGGTCGCTGTGTAAGGACTTCGCCTTTCGGACGAAACGGGGACTGTTTTCAATGTGAAGCGCTTAAAATGATACCTTAACTTACACACTACAAACATAATTTCTGTCAGCCTACTGAGATTGCTCGCGCTTTTTTTTTTTGGCCCCAGAATAGTGAGCTGAAACATTTTCAAGCGAGGAAGAAGAGCCTGTGCCTTTCCTTTTATTTTCTTGGTACATTACCTGAGCTGCTTTGTACTGTGGTCAATGTTTGTAACAAAAAACAAGTATTAAATGACATTAGAGGGCATCATCCAAGACTAGTTTCTAAAGTCACCTGTGAACAAGCAAGCATGCTGAATTATCTGTTCACAAAACTTCGTCAATTTAAGTCGTTGTTAAAACGCGCTTGGGTTTAGCTGGCTTACTAAAAAGTAATAAAAAGTTAAACACATTCTTTCGTCTAGCAAAATGATTAAAATGACTTATTACCAGAATAAGCAACTATTTTAAAAACTAAGTCAGCTTTGCACTAGTAGTGCCAAGCCTGAAGGAACAGCGGATCGGTTCTTTCAACCTTTGCACCTCTACTGCAATGCCTTCTCTGTTAATTTCGCCTTTTTTCTTCGTCTATTTCTCTCTTTCTCCCTCTTCTCTCTATTTTTCATGTATCTTATTTTAGGAGGTTTATTTGTAGAAGGTTTATTATTCTACGTGATCATTGCTACTACAGATTTAAGAAATGTTTAACGGCAGTGTGACAAACGTTATGAAGCAGTCAGCGTTAGCAAATTCAGTCATTAAGAACCTCACCTGAATCACGAGGTATACGTAAGTCCTACGTAAATATCATGTCTTTTTGCACGTTATGTTGTCAGATACAAAATAGACTTCACCCAGGACGAGAATCTATGGTCATCTCTGATAGGACTGTTATGGGCATGGATCTATCGGGCGGGCCTTGACCAGATTATGGTACAACGCTACTTAGCTTCAAGAACACTAAGCGACGCTCAAAGGTAAGCGTTTCTCAGTTTCCCCTACTATATATTCCGTAACATCTATTCATACATCAATTTTATAAGAAGTGATTGCTTTTCCTGTATTAAGAGTACTCGCATTTGTCAGTCAAGGAAGGACAAATAAAATTCAGGAGCCGCTCTTGTGTTTTGAGTTTTATGTACTTCTAAAAAACACCTTTTGGATATTGTGCATTCAGCCCGGTCGTTTTTCTATATCAGTATTGACCTTGGTAGAAATATTCCCCTAAATTGCACTGAGTAATTGTCCAGAGCTATATGTTCGTAGAATAGCTGTTATTGCCTTTGACGGGTATATAAGTACGGAAATCTCAACAACGGCTTGTCCTATATAATATCTCTTAGAAAACCGAGAACATTCATGATTTACTTACTAATTTGACATTTACGTTCACATTTAGCTGATATTTCACAGCGAACACTGTGTATGTAGTCCAGAGTTCATGTTTTCTGTATGTAAAAACCATGATGATTTGGACACAAGGACTGACGACACCTTCAGCATTGAAGAAACGGTGAAAATTGTGTGGTGGCGTTTTGGCACTGACCATTCCCAGCATTTGGTGATATCTGCACGTGGCGCCATCTCTCGGCGGCACCAACGGCGTCCTGCCATAACTGAATGGAAAATCGGCGAAAAAAATATTATCTCTTGAACAAAGCTAATCATCATAAACGAATCCGAGTTCTATACAGTAGAGACCTACTGGAACATTTTGGTAGAATTGCAGTATCGCGCGTGTGGCTTCCCAGGACAATTGAACACCGCCCATTAGAAACACATGGGGCCCCATTGTTAAATAGTAAACGCTCTGGGAAGCCACGCGGTTTGTATAGCGACGCTGTAATTTCAACAGAATCTTCAAATAAGTCTCTGCTGTATAGAACCGGGAGTCGTTTTTGATAGCTATTTCTTTTCGTCAGATATGATTTTTTTTTCGCCTATTTCCCATTCATTTACAGCAGGCCACCGCTGTCACCGACGAGAGGTGGCGCTACGTGCACATGTCCCCAAATCCTGGTCATGGTTATCTGTCCTCACAAATATTCTTTAAGTATCCCTAATTATTGAATTCGTACTTTTGAAAAAAAAAAACTTATCCTTCGTTCATCTCACTGGTTATGACCGTCGCGCTATTTGAATGCTCGCTTGAGTGTACTTCCGCTGCTTATAAGCATGTTATACGCTTCGGCTTCGTCAACTTTTGCTCACGACAGGATTCTTAGTTTCGACAATGAATTTTCGCGGAATATGTGCTTGTTCAAGCAAAATGCGTACGCTTGAAATCACAATGTTCTCAAGGCTGAGGCGGCCATCAGTTTGTGGCATGCTTGTCTGCTGTATGTGCGGCCTCGTACTGTAATCGCAAAACGGAGGCACAGATTGCGAATCCTCTGGTCGTCTCTTGTCTTCTTTCATTTTGCACGCACCTCTCGCCCTCGCTGACAGCGGGAGGCTTGAGGTGTCCGCGCTAAAGCGTGATACGTGCGACGGCGCTCACTGTCTTTTCTGGTATACTGCAAACGCGAAAAAACAAAGTATCTTAATTTCTCGCGGTGTATGTTGGTGACCTGAGAAAGCGGAGGCACTTTTGGTGTGACGGCACGTAAGCGGACTAATTTTATTTTACAGCGAAAGCTGTTATGAGCATAGGCGTGCGCAGGGGGGGGGGCAAAGGGGGCGAGAAGGGGGGGCGCAAAGTCAGCCCTATACATTGTAGGGGGGGGCGATAGGGGGGGCGCAAAGGCAGCCGCATACATTGACATAATAGGGAGGGGGGGCGCTGCGACGAACCTTCGCCCCCCCCTGAAGGGCAACCCTGCGCACGCTTATGGTTATGAGATCACAACAAGGGCCGTTTTTGGCGCCGTAGTTGTCCACCGCCGCCGCCGGGTCCGTAACCGCTATCGCGCGAAATAAAAAAAAAAACTAAATATGAAAAAATATCCCGATGGAACGGGGTTCGAAACTGGGCCGTCTGCGTGGAGCCCCAGTATTCTACCTCAGAGCCATGCCGGTGCTTGAAACTGCTTTGCAAAAAGACCCTATACAGGCTTCATGTCGGGAAGGAACCACATTAACATATGTAATGTAGTGTGGTATGAGAGCAAAATAACAACCGCGCGTCACAGAACGCGAATACTGTAACAAGGCGTCACAAAATACGAATTGCGCAACGAGTGGGTTGTTGAATGCCTCCAACCCATTACAAAGGGCTCTGCCATAATTCTTCATCGTCATCAGCTACAGCTTCAACAAAGTTCACATAATTGCTTACAGGTGTTTAGCGGTACCACGGTTCTCCGCAGATTGACGAACAATTGCATAATGACTGCTTCTGTACTTCACAAAAATTATGATGATTGATAGCGTAGTGATTTCCTCGCAAGTGCACTTCTATTGGTTGCCAAGGAAGCCCATAAGCCCCCATGATCCATTTCCTCAGGGTCTCAATAAAATTAATTCCCCCTCGCTCTCTTTATCACGTTAACATATGTTATGAAGCGTGGTGGGAGAGTTAAATAACGACCGGGCGTCACACAATGTGAATTACGTAGCTAGTGGGTCGTTTAAAGCTTACGACCCATTACAAAGGGCTCAGCCGTAATTCTTGATCGTCATTAACCATCGCGTCAACAAAGTGCACATAATGCCTTACAGATGGTACCTCGCTTCTTGACAAAATTTATTGCTCGACAAAACTTGACAAAAATTATTATTTGTGGCGTAGTGGGTACGTTGCTGGTGTATTTGTATTAGTAGCCACAAGAGAGTTTACAACGGGATCTAGAAATGCCACTCTTTCAGCTTTCGCTGTGACTTTGCTGCGCTTTCCGCGCAGGCCTAGCATTTTTTATTCTCTCGTATTATTACAGAACCGCCTGGTGGGGCACCCTACTCATCATTGCTTACTTTATTGTTTCTGCCACTTTGGGCCTCATTATGGCTTACTGGTATCGTGACTGCGATCCTCAGCTAGCAGGCGTAATCAAAAGCCCAGATCAGGTGCGTACGTATGCTAGTTTCATTATTTTTTGTGCCACTAAAATACTAGTAGGCGTATGTTACCGTCCTCCCTATTCTGAACAGTTATTTATAGATCACCTTCGCAGCAGCACCACATTAGCTATTGAGAAATGCCGCACTGATAATGTCTATCTGTTTGGTGATTTCAATTTACCACAAATTGACTGGACCAATTGTTCATCCACCTCAAAAATGTCTCTTGACTTCGTGAATTTTGCCCTTGATTTTAATTTCGCTCAAATAATCAACCAACCAACATGGGGCAATAATATTTTGGATTTATTACTTACCTCAGATCCTGATAATGTAGGTGAAATCTCTTGCCTTGAAGGGTTTAGTGACCATAAGCTCGTTCAATTATCAATAAACATTCCTCTCAAAGTCGCGGGTAAAACTAAAAAAGCGATTAGAGACTACAGTAAGGCCAATTATAGTTGTATGAATTCTGACTTGGAAGAATTCTATCACAGCACATTCTTGCCCTCATTGTCAAGTCGTACCGTCGAGGAAAATTGGTCATTGTTTAGATATGAGATGACTTTATTAGTCGAAAAATACGTCCCTGAAATTGCCATATCTAATTATAAGAGAAACCCATGGTTCAACAAACATTTGCGAACTTTGAGGAATCGAAAAAAAAAGGCTGCATAGGACCGCGGTGCATGCTTCTAGTGCCTCTGCTTGGAATTCTTATAAGGAATGTCTTAAAAGTTAGACTTCTGCGTTAGTCACTGCTAAAGACGTATTTTAAACATGACCTACCTTCATTATTAAAATGCAATCCCAGAAAATTTTGGCAACAATTATCACCAGCTTCTGCTGTGACAGATATTACTTTGAAGGGCAAAAATCAATTACCTCTCCCAAGAGACCAGTGTGCAAGTGCATTTAACACGTTTTTTTCTTCCGTTTTCACACGGGAAGATCATTCTAGCATTCCTGAGTTTCCGGAACTTGATTACCCTTTCATGGCACCCGTAGATATTAACACTGAGGGCATCACTAAACTAATCAACAACCTCAAAGTTTCTACTTATAGTGGTCTAGATAATATCAATTCAAAGATACTAAAACATACAATTTCCACGTCCTCTCAAATATTATTTCACATTTTCAGGCAGTCTTTGTGTGCCGGTCAGCTTCCTAGGGATTGGAAAGTCACAAAAGTTATTCCCGTATGTAAAGCAGGATGTAAAGATCAGGTTGAAAATTATCGCCCCATCTCGTTAACCTCTATCAGCTGTAAATTACTTGAACATATCACTGCTTCTCACATTTACAGTCATCTTGAATCAAACGATTTTTTTTAGTTCCACCCAACATGGCTTTAGGAAAGGTTTCTCTTGCGGTACACAACTACTGGAATACACGACAGATCTACAGACTAGCTTGGACATGAACACACAGACAGATTGCACTTTCCTCGATTTCTCGAAGGCCTTTGACCATGTCACCCATTGTCGTCTGATTTCCAAACTGTCTTCCCTTAAATTGGACTCTTGAACGCTATCATGGCTCCGAAATTTCCTTTCATTTCGTGACCAGCTCACATTTGCAAATGATTCTCATTCAGATATCGCAGAAGTCACTTCAGGAGTGCCCCAGGGTTGCGTTCTTGGCCCTCTACTCTTCCTAATCTTCATCAACGATCTGCCGACTAACATTTCATCCCGTATACGCCTTTTCGCAGACGACTGTGTCATTTATCGAGCCATAACATCTTCCTCTGATCACGAGGCCCTTCAAGGTGTCCTAGACCTCGTTTGCAGTTGGTGTAATAAGTGGTTAATGAGCTTGAACAATTCAAAATCTAAAATAATGTCGGTTTCCCGAAAAAACTCGATTTCCACTTTTTCATACTATTATCTCGAACCACATCATACAAATATCTAGGGGTTTTTATTGACTCTAAACTTTCATGGTCTTCCCACATAACTTCCATTTGTTCCAAGGCATCCAAAACACTAGGTTAGTTACGTCGAAAGCTCCATTACTCCACATCGAGCGTCCGCAAAATAGCCTATTTAACATTCATACGTCCACAGTTAGAACATGCCTCACCAGTTTGGTCACCTTATCAACACTATTTAATACAGATGATCGAAGCCATTCAAAACCGAGCAGCCCGCTTCATCACTCAGAACTACCAACTTCACTGCAGTGTATCACAAATTAAAGGCGAGATCGGTTTACAACCATTGGATATCCGCCGCAAGATAGCCCTCCTTGTGTTGTTTCACAAGTACATTCATAGCAGAAATCCATCCGCTTTTCCTCTACACACACCGGATCGCATGCCTGCACGCATGCGAAATCAGCGCAGCTTTAGGCGTATTTTTGGCAGAACACGCGCATTCAACTTATATGCTTTGCCACAGGCAATCTCACTGTGGAATGATCTTCCCGACGTGATTGTTTCGGTCACTAACAACAACGCGTTCCGCGAGAAACTACTCTCTCACTACACCTAGCATCATTTCATAGACATTTGTATGGATGTGCATATACTTGGTGACTGTATTTTCCTTGTAATCAATGTTATATTACTGTTATTAGTGTCGCTGTTATGTTGCATTTATTTGTATATTTGAACTGTATACGTTCTCATTTTTCTTTCTTTCTTTCTGTAAGCCCCCCTTACCCTATGCTCTAACGAGAGCCTGTAAGGTATGTTAAATAAATAAATAAAAATAAATATATGTGACATTCAGGAGGGATTTTAGGACGCAATATTAGCAATGAAGTCGCAATTATATTATTGTTTTCGTTATGCACAAGTTTTTTTCACTTTTGCTCTTGAGCTCAATCACATTTGATTCGCATACATAATTTCTCAGCATTATTCCGTTTATATGACATATTTAAATAATAAGTGTCGGGGTTTTATGTTCCAAAACCACGATATGATTATGATGGATGTGGTAGTGGAGAGCTCCGGAAACTTCGATCTCCAGGGGTTCTTTAATGGGCACCTAAATCTAAGTACACGGGCCCGAAAAATTTTCGCTTCCACCAAAAAATGCGGCCGCCGTGGCCGGGATTATATGCCGCGGCCTTCGCTTCAGCAGTCGAGCACCACACTCTAAGAAAAGATCGAGTAAAAAGGGCGTATTTTTGTCCCACAACAATAATCGTCATCTGGCTTGCGTGCGTTTCCTTTCTTGAAAACTCGGCGCTGGCCACTTTCCTACCAAAAATGCTATGTCACGCTGATAGCGCGCATGTCGTTCGTGACCGGAAAGTGCCGGGCGCGCGGCGATAGTGCAAGGAAAGGAAGGCAAAATAAATGACGATTATTGTTGTGGGACAAAAAGACGCCCTTTTTACTCGATATTTTCTTAGAGTGCATAACCATTAGACCACTATCTGGCATAGTTACGAAACTTTCAATAATATCCAACACTAAATAATAAATAGCCATTACAT
The DNA here is from genome assembly GCF_013339695.2 of Rhipicephalus sanguineus. NCBI lineage: Eukaryota > Metazoa > Arthropoda > Arachnida > Ixodida > Ixodidae > Rhipicephalus > Rhipicephalus sanguineus. The sequence continues at coordinate 136,331,899 of NC_051179.1, read as the reverse complement.
AACACGGCCGTAAAGGTTTTAATACATGTTGTCAATGTTGCCACGAGCGCTTCTTTTTTGTCATTTTTATGTAACTAGTTTGTTACACTCGTAGCCGCTGCCTTGCGCAAGCCGTGCACTAATGTCTGGGAACCGTCCGGATTATCGTCAAATCTTCCTATAAGCTTGAGCGCGCAAACGCGAGCAGTTGAGATAATTCTCGAACTAACGCGGCCACCAGCGATAAGACTCGATTGTTCGATGCTGCGAGTATAAATACCGACACGCCTTACCGCAGGGCAGATTATCGACGGCCGACGCCCAGTTCGCCGCTATCAGTGTACAACATGTATTGCTGTAGTTTGAGTTGTCATTTCCCGGCCACAAGTTCGGCCAAATAAAGAGTTTCATCTTGAACACGCCGGCTGTTGTCTTCGTACACGTCACGACCTCGTGACAACATCACGGTTCTCGAAAAGTTCACATATACTAGTTGCCGCCATTAATGAGCGCTTCCTTCTTGACTGCATTATTTTGCAGTATATCTGAAATCAAGCCGTGCTATTTGTCTAAATGCCTGGAAAATTCGGCTGGAAATCATTCACCCGACTGCAGTAGTGTTTCAATAAGAGAAAGCATCATGTGCGACGTGTGCATTGCAGCTGGGTGCCACTTGCGCGCTACCCTATGGCACAAAGCCATACTCAGTGGCGCTGCTCCGTTGTACTTTCCGCGTGTCTGTGGTCTCTGTGAACGTGCATATGGTGCTATGTTGTATATGTTCCGTGCATGGTAGCTGTGCTCCTGCTAAGCATTTTGTTGCAGGAATAGTCAGCCCTCTAACGGCACCGACTAAATAGGGGGACCCCCTTGCGCATACAACGAGGGCGAGCAAAGAAGAGACACACATTGGATATTTGCGGGGAGCCGGGGCGCGTGAACACTGGTTATATACATGTATATGATAGAGGATGATCCAAAGTGCTCTAGCCAGAGTTTAGAAGTAAGCCAACACCCTCTATGACAACGCGACCAAGTGTAAATGATAACCATTACATAAAGTAAGTCAATCTATCTTTTGTGTTCCGCTAATTTGCCTATTAGGTAAGATTAGTTAACAACCCTTTGAAGCAATAAAGTTGGGCAAAAAAAATCAATTAGAAAGCTGTAGATCCGTTTGCAATACGTCCGATTACAGTTTCTAGCTTTCTATTAAGTATTACATTTTTTTGCGCTTACATAAGATTCCCGCGTAATTCCCGTGATTCCCGTGCTCCCTAGCGTTCCGCGTTCAAACGACATAGCATTTGCCCGGGTGTGCAACAGGGCGCCGACTGTGGTAGTGGCTGTGCGATGACGCACCCATTGCTTGCGGCAGCAGAAGCGATAACCGCTGCGTCTGCTTATCGTTGCCACCAACCACGGCGAGGGAAGCTGATCGTTTCTACAGACGGGTCCACTGTTAAAGGGAACACTTGCGTTTCGGGTATGTCCGGATTTCGCTCTCCTACAAAAGCATAATGGCTTAGATTTGCCTAACACTACTGGTGGTTGACAGTTCCGTACCCTTACGATAGACTAGTAACGTCCGCGAACAATCCTTCCGCATCCACTAGCCGTTAGGGGGCCAACAAAATGAAAGTTGATCATTCGAGTGTTCCCTTTAACAGTGGACCGTACTGTACGCGGAACGTTCGGGAGCACTGCAATTACGCTGCGCTAGCGGGGATATCACGTGGCACATATTTTGTGTTTCGCGGGCACCTGTAGTAAGCGGAAAAACTAATACTTAAGAGATATAAACTTAGAAACTGTCTAATTGGGAGTTTTTCAAATCGATCTACAGCTTTCTATTTGGCCTAACTTCGTTGCTTCAAATGATCATTAATTAAGACTGCCTAATTAAGCAATTAAGAAGAGCACCAACAAATTAGCACAGCTTGCATTAAGACGTACAAAGCTGGCAGGCACCTAGCTGGTCCTAGCTTGGCTTGGCTTTTACCCTCTAACCTCTCCCTTTCCGGCCCCTTGCTATGCTAGATTATAAATGGCTATTAAGGGCCGCCCGTTTCAGCTTCTCTTGTAAACAGCTAAACAGAGTGCTTAGGTGGTGACTGAGCTCGTGCCGCTTCATGATGATGATAACTTTCTATCTACGACACGAGGCAAACATCGAGCCTAACAGCTCTGCTGCAAAATGGTGTGCCTTACTACATGCAGAAGTCAGCAACACGCTTTTGGTCGCGTCGGCATAGACTCTTGAGTCCCGGCTATGGGGAATTGTTCAATATATTGGACCACTCGTTGTCGTCTGCTCTAACCTCAGCACCCATTATTGCCGTTGAAAACTATTTTAAGTTTTTTGAACGTCTACTAGCGCCCTCTGTCAAGTGTGAGCAAAATCAATGCAGCGGCGCGCCTGGAATACTAGTCAAAAATGGCAGCGGTGAGCAGTGTCGTGTTCTACGGCCGCAATCGTCAAACTACGTAATTTGGCTTGCATTTCTAAAGTTTCTTTGCTTGCTTATCATTTTTAAGTACCTTATCATTTTTAAAGAACTTTTTAGGTACGTTATTTTCGACGTGGTATTTGGTCCTGATGTTCAATATATTGGGCATCAGGACCAAGTCAAGGCCTGATGTCAAATATATTGGACATTGCACCACATACAAAACCCAACTTTTACTAAGTTAAGCTTTAACACTTTTTGCCTACGTGGTCTATTCGAGCTATACTGAACTTTCTGAAAAAAAAAATTCGTGCACCTAACTTTAACCCGGGAATCAGGAGGATAGGGTGCGTCGCCATATTTTTAAGCTCTGCCTGGAGTTAGCTTGGGCACCCTGCATGTTCTGCTACCAAAGCTACTTTCAACGATTCTTGTTTTCTAATGATCTTTCAAAAGCAAGGCAATGGGTCTCATGTGTCACTAATCTATGTTGAAACTGATGTGCCGTTACATCGCTGCAACATAATGTAGTGAAAACAAACGGATACCTTTTTCGCCTTCTTTCCGCGAACCATGACAGAAAAGATCACACTTTGACTTATTTGGGCTATTGTAAGCCGCTGACTTCACATGTTCAAGTGGATCTTATGCCTGATATTTGTTCGACATTGGTTCATTTCCTTACTGACATTGTCCGTACAGCTTGCATCACATGGGTGTTACTACTCTCTTTTGTTTTGTTCCCTTGCACTTTGATTGTGCTTGTGCTTGCGGAGTGGGTCCGGGTATCTAACCCTGCACCCATGTATTAGTTTCCGAGGAGCTATTATTCTAAACATTTTTTTTCTTAATTTTCCTGTGTTAATGTTTTCAGCCAACTTCCGGAGTCATATTTATTATCTTTATTGGGAACATACAATTTGCTTCTTGGCTTATAACAACAAACAGAAAGCATTCGCACATTTGTTTATTCGGTGCCCTTTTAGCTGCGGTACCTTTTCAGAAAAAAATAGCGAAAGCTGGAAGAGCGGCGTTTCTAGATCCCGTTGTAAGCTATCTTGTGAGCTCTCTTGGGGCTACAATACAAGTACACTAGAGAGGTACCCACTACGCCATAAATCACAATATTTGTGAATTTGGGAAGCACCATTATTCTTCATTCTGCGGAGAAGCGAGGCACCAGCTACACGTCTGTAAGGCATTATGTGCACTTTTTTGACGCGACGACTGATGACGATGAAGAATTATGGCTCAGCCCTTTGTAATGAGTTGGAAGTTTTAAAACAGCCCACCAGTTATGTAATTTGCATTGGGTGACGCCAGGTCGCTATTTCCCTCTCCCGTCATTCTGTATACCATACGCTGACGTGGAAGAGAGACGGCGGAGGGGCGAAGAACTTTACTGAGACCCCAATGAAATAGATCATGCGCTTATGGGCTTCCTTGGCAACCAGTACAAGTGCACTTGCCAGGAACGCACTACGCTCTGAATCGTAATTTTACTGAGACCCCGAGGAAATGGATCATGCGCTTATGGGCTTCCTTGGCAACCAATACAAGTGCACTTGCCAGGAACCCACTACGCTATAAATCATTGTAATTTTACTGAGACCCCGAGGTAATGGATCATGGGCTTATGGGCTTCCTTGGCAACCAATACAAGTGCACTTGCGAGGAACCCACTACGCTATAAATCATTGTAATTTTTGAGAAGTATGGCAGCAGGCACTGTACCATTTTTCGTCATTCTACGGAGAGCCGTGGTACCTGCTACACGCATGTAAGGCATTATGGGCACTTTGTTGATGCTGTGCCTGATGACGATGAAGAATTATGGCAGATCCCTTTGTAATGGGTTGGAAGCATTCAACAACCTACTCGTCGCGCAATTCGCATTGTTTGAAGCCTGGTTACAGAATTCGCGTTGTGAGCCGCTTGGTGCTTATTTTACTCTTCTACCATGCTATATTGCATATGCTAATGTGGTTCATTCCCGACATGAAGCCTGTATAGGACCTTTTTATAAAGCAGCTTCAGGAACCGGCATGGCTCAGAGGTTGAATACTGGGCTCCCACGCAGAGGGCCCAGGTTCGAACCTCGTTCCATCCTGGGATTTTTTCTTATTTCGTTTTTTTTTATTTCGAGCGATACTGGTTACGGACACCGGCGGCGGCGGCGGCGGACAACTACGGCGCCAAAAACGGCCGGTGAAATGATCTCATAAGAGCTTTCGCTGTAAAATAGCGATTCGTGAACACACGAGCTTTGTGTAATACTAGTTACTGTGTACTTTCTTCTATAATCGCGTCGATTTCGCATTCAGTGACGTCCCCTTCTTCACTTACTTTAGAGGCATGGCGCAAGGTTACCAAAGAGGAAATAAAGAAGGGGCAGAAACAAGACCAGCCAAAAAAACCTAGCACGGCAAGAAACGAGCGATCAAACGCACGCAATCCTGAGCATCAGTCGAAGAAAACAGTCATTCCTCTAGAGTGGGCCCTTCACAGTCTGTTTCACCTTCTGCTAATGCTGAGGATTACGTGCCTTTGATAGCTTCTGCTTCTTGTCTAACTTGCCGTGTTGTTGCTCGTCCTCAGTATTATTATGCAACCCCATCAATGTTATGAGTGTTACCCAATCGATCAAATGTGGTGCATAATTAACCTGTTATTATTTATAAAGATGACGCCCCCACTCCTGGCTTGGCTTCCAAAACGCAGCGGGCAAAATCTGACAAATAAATATCTTTGGTGTCCAACTTGCCGCTTCACGATGCAGTAATGGCTTATTTATTTCCTTGTGTGACATATATTCTAGGTGTCATACAACATACAATCATCCTGAGATATTGTAGTGTCCGCTATTCGCAATGCCCACGAACTATAGGTGGCGCGCCGTGCTTTTCAACATGGCGCCAGGAGGAGGGTCAACCCGTTTGTTAGCATAGGAACATATAGGACGTGGCGACGTACGGACCATGCCACTTTCACCGGATGAAGTCATGAGCTGCGCTGAAATGGATATGAGACTAAAATACTTTCCCAAACCATGGAAAGTGCTAAGTACTCGCCACCTAATTATTTGCTGCGCAGTAAAAGGTTATGTTTCAGCTCCGTTACCGTGCATAACGATGCTTTGCGAAATCCTGTGCGTGCTACATAAACCCGTATGAACTATAATTGACGTATGAGCTGAACGGCACTCCGAGGTAGTACGTACCGAGCCTGCCTGACGGATTTGCCGCAGTAGTAGGCTGCCAGCGAGTAGCGCCATCGCTGCTGCGCGTGATGATGGCTTGCAAACATAAAAGTGTTCTGTGATAATACCCCTTCGTCATTACTTGCGCAGTCGGGAACGCGGTATTACGTCTTCAACGGAACACGAGAATTTAACATCCCATTCAGTAGCGCTTGTGTCACAGCCATGCTAAGACTCTAGCCGTGTGCAATTCACTTCACTCGCATGTTGCAGATTCGATCAGCACGATCCAAACATGAATATCGAAAAGAATGCACACGTATGCTTTTCGCAACTTCGAAGAAGTTAGCCGAGAGGCGTGGATTGTGGCCGTGACTGCACGTTCCATCGCTCTAACCATTTCGCTTCGCTGGTCAAGCTCGAGCGTAATGGCGATGCGGCGCTCCATAATATCCACAATAATTGTGATACATGCAATGCACAAGAGGAACTATACTTTTATTTCGATCTCGCTCAAGGATATTATACATTAAATACAATCAAAGTGACTTACGAGTTACGAGCGTGAAAGAACATTAACGCACGAGGGGACGTGAAGGGCAACTCGCTCGTCGTGAGTTAGCAACTGGTGGTTCATCGTCGCTATCACTCTCAGTGCTTTCACAGTCTTCTACGTCCAGTGAAAAATCCTCGTCGTCAAGATGGTTTCTTTCAACATCACTGCTGAAAGCAATCTGAAGAATTTCCTCCGCCGAACGACTTCGACCACTCCGCATCACCACGTTTACAATTAGAGAGACGTCTGGGCGCGGAGAACGTTTTGCTCTCAGACCGGTCAACAAGCAAATCGCTTGCAGTGTGCTGCCACCTATCAACAAACGTACAAAAACAAGCGGCGCAGCGGTGGCTATGAAACCCAACACACTGGCGAAGGACGGCGTGGATGGAAAGCGTTCGCTCCACGAAAGGCGTCGAGCAGACGCGTCCTCGAATGATTGCAACGTCGCTCGCACGATTCGTAACAGCGCTTTGCTGACAAAGGATATAGGCCCTATTTCAATGTATCGCCAACTTGAGATCGCTCAGTTATACATGAGCACATCGCGAGCCCGCGCGACCTCCCTCCCGCGTACAGTGTTATGGGACTCATGCAGTACAAGAAACACTGACCAATTATATATGCAAGCAAAACAGGGTGAGCTTCAACTGAATATGTCGGACGATAACATTTAACTTACCTAGGTGGCTACAGAAAGCCTCGCGAAGCTGATAGTATGTGTACACTGTGGGCTAGAATTGAAAGCGCGAGTTGCGACGTATTTTCACGAAAACTTCGCGTCTCGCAAGAACGAATCACATTTTTCGTGTCACGGAGGGCCCGGTTTGTTCACTGATGCAGGGAACATGCAAAGTCGTAGTGTTCCTTTCTTGCCAACGCGTTAACACAAGGGAGCGACTGCATAGTGCCGCCATTTTGTCGTCTACTAACCCTCCTCGAGAGGACGCTCCTGAATTCCGCTCGGTGGCGCGACAGTCTATGGGCATTGCGAATAGTTCAGAGCAGGTCGGCGCCAAAAGTCTTGTCAATAATGTGCCTTTTTTTTCAGGTAATACCGTACTACGTCAACGCTCATTTGGCTGCATTCGGGGATTTTCTGGCCTCTTTCTGGCAGGTGTTGTAGGAGCCACTACCAGGTACCTATAACGTCATTCACAAGGAAGTCTAAAAATAAATATTTTCTCAGAGTATTAGAAAATCGTAAAGAACAATTTTCAATAGAATGCACAACGAATGCATGTCTTGCGCCATTCCACGTAAAAGTAGTGCGTGATCAGCGGAATTTGTGGATCCCATAGTGCTGTTTCCTTCCTGTTCGCTCACTTTTTTATGAAATTAGACTTTATTATGTTGTACTGTTGATAAAATTGTGTACCATCGAAATACAGTACACTTAGAGACAATTCATTCGTTCATTGCAGACTATATTTGTTTTAACTAAATCAGCTAATGCTTGTTGATCAGTGTCACATGGAAAAGATTGCAGCGACGGCAAGCATATCCCTGCCAAGGCACTTTCTCACTGTAGCGTAAATGTCTGACAAGCGCTGCTGTTAGTGTTCTAATGATGTTTCCGTTATTACTGATGTTATAATTTCTTTGGTCTTGCACAGCAATGCTTCATTTACGAGCAACCCTATTTGCTTCATGGTTCTTTCCTGGTGGCTCTATTTTTCAGACTAAACTCACGTAGTGGCACTGTTATGAGGTATTCAACCCTCTTGCCTTCAGCTTTTCTAATCAAACCGTTCGCATTGCTAAAACATGCATTACCTTGAAATTTCGACTACATCACCCGATGGGATAGCTGATGGCCCAAGAGCCGAGCACACAAAAGCAGTACTCATTTCATGTAGTGAGGACTCATTCCCGTGATGAGGTTGCAAAAGACGTGAGAGTTTACTCTCGAAGAGAGAAACCCTGATGGCAAGACTTCGCATTGTGCTTGAACTCCAAGGACTATTTTAAATGAAGAAAACGCTGGTACCTACCAGTCGCCTTAGAAAGCTGGCGGAACGATGAGAATCTCCAGTGATGGCACATGCAGGAGACGACAGCAGGTGAAAACTGTCAGTGTTAGTAAATTGTCAATGGAAATGTTAGATAAAGTTACCCCAACAAAAGAGTAGTTAAGAAGAATATATAGACATGAAGTCAGAAGCGGTAGAATAAAAATCACACCATCTCCCGCTACAGGGGACCATGAGGCGATGCGAAGCAGTGTTTCGGCATGTAGAGCCCGCGTTTCAGAAAGGGAGTGGTGAGGGGGAAAAGGGAGAGGGGAAGTGGAGAGGGGGAGGGAAGAGGGGAAAGGGGAGGGGATGGAAGAGGGGAGCGGAAGTAGAGAGTGTTTGCGCATGCGCAGTAAGGGTGGTCACGCCGCAAACCACCACCACAACCGGATTGAACTCCGCTATAAGATGCTTCACATCTAAAAGGAAGCCTGTTAAGCCAACGTTACACGCAGCAGCTCAGCAGGAATGTTTATGGTGTGCTGATAGTGGCGTGCGGAGAACGGTCATGCCAGCAGCACCTGAACCTCCAACACCAATCATATTGACTGTCGTGTGAGCTTCCGTACTCATACGGACTCCCGTTCTCTAGAGTCACCGTTAACACGCTACACTTCGGCGACACAGTCTCCGCCAAGCGGCAGAGGGTGTTAATGGCAGCGGTACAACCGTCGTGAAGGCCCTTCGAGCGTTAATATTTTTCTTACTGTAATCAAGCAAATACAGTAAGCGTTGTCACTAGAAGAGGTGAACAATTGCTGCGTCTGTTAAAAGCATCACTTATTTCAACGCCATCGCATTATACTTCATTCCCTTCACCCTGTTTCTGCAGTTTTACACTCTCCTACTGTTGTTTTATTGCGATAGTATCTATATGGATGCTCTCGGCTGTTGTTTTGCCGGCGGCGTCGCGGATATGTCCCGTATGTATGTATTTTGATATCTATATTTTAAAAGGACTGAGTGTTGGGCGAGTTGGTACTCCATTACTACGAAAAACTGCGCAAAATAAACAGGGACAAGTGAGACACACGCACAAGCGCAGACTAGCAACTGGAAGTTTATTGAAGGAAGCACAAAAATATAAGTAACAAGAAAAACCACGTGAACGATTAGAAGTTGGCGGTTAGATAGTCTATCTCTAGTTTGTGTAACGTAAGCGAAGGCCTTGCAACGCACATGCTGCCATACTTGTGGATGTAGAATGCCTCAGCCACTTCTCGCGCTATATATATATATATATATATATATATATATATATATATATATATAATTTTATTTTATTTGTTTTAGCGAATGCCTCACAGGCTCCAGAAGAGGCATACGTGAGGGGGGCATGCAGTTGAATACCTAATACATGTGCATACGCTCATTCAAAAAAAATTTCCATAAATGTCCAGAAAACTCTAAAATGCCGTTCTATATGTATATATCTATTTATAGAGGCCACAGCGAAAATTCAGAAAAGAACTTACCGAAGCGCGGATTCGAACTGGTGACCCCTCACTCCGCAGAGCGCGGCGTTAGACCGGCCAACCGTAAAGCGTTGGTCCCTCAGCATGCTAACGGCGACCGATTTATATGCACCATTTACCGCATTTACCGCTGGCGGTACGCCGAGCTCGGGGTTATTTCAGCATGCTATCTGCATTACCATCGAAATGGCGCGAAGAGAGCGCTTTAGAGGTCATGGCTCCTCTCACTGCGGCGTGCGCGCTCCGCTTCCCTTTCTACTTTGCCCTGCAGGGCGTGGTCGCCCGTGTGCGCGCGCTTATCTTTTGATGTGGGCGGTTTGTTCGTCTCGTGCTTTCACCAGAAAGTTTGCGTTGGTGTTACAGAGCGCACGAATGTCACTTCACTCGCCGTAGCGGCCGCGTTTACGAAAGCAGCGTGCTGTTCAAGCACAACGAAGAAACACAGTTGTTAGTTCCCGCTCGTCCTGTGTAGCTGCGCGTTCATTTCATGTGGCCTTCTTTGTGTTTGAGCAGCGCGCTTTGAGTGTCTAGCTCTCACCGTAGTTAGTTCGCGCTCGTCCTGAGTGTTTTCTTTTCGTGTGTCCTTTGTGCTTCAGCAGTGTGCTGCACGTTTCGGGCTGCTTGCCGTTCTTCGTGTGACATTCCAATATGTTGATATCGCAATCATTGCTTCCTCCTAGCGGCGAAACTGCGACTTCTTTTTTTTATCCGAGAACACTGCCCACACCTAATCCGCGCTGCTTTTCTTTCTACCGTTTTCAGCACTATATCATCCGCCATAAATTCACTGGCGGCCGTAACTTACGTGGAGTTTGTCGCTATCTTTGCCAAACCGACACCAAGAGTCTCGCTTCTCCTGACGAAGCTTTTAGGTAAGAACTTTGTGATGGACTCTTCCTTCTTGTTCGTGTCCTTCTGATATTCACTGTGAAAACATTACCCCTCATTGCCATTCATAATAAGGAGAATATGATGGAATGCGATGTCTACTTTTATAGGACACTCCCCCCTCCTTCTGAATAGTGGAATTCGTACTGCGCAGTTCGGACAAGTGTGACTGCTAAATGCTAATCTACTGGGCCCGACAGGCAGGCGCAGCCGCAGGAGTCCTACATTACGGACACCACCAGCTGCTGTAAGCAGGGAGAAATAAGTACAGCCGACGTTGTTTTTATGCGAGAAGCCGATATTTAGTTCGTTAGTCAGCTCGTTAGCTTGTAAGTTGAGTAAATTGTCGTTTTCGGCTCAAAAACGTATAAGTCTGTGCTCTACCAGCCGTAAGTTCTTAGATAATGATCTCAGGAGCCTCGTTATTGTAAAGCATATTGAAGAAGCAAGTTCCTTTAAAGAAAGTCACAACAGTACGTATTGGAACAAGTGAACTACCTGCAAGAAATAAACTGGGGTGCAAATGTATGTGTTCTTTGTATAACTCATGAAAGTACTTTTGTCGCTGCGCTGCAATATAAGGATATCTAGTTAATATACGTACGACTGTTAGCGGCTCCTGTCATTCTTTTACGTGTTGCTTGTTCTTCCTTTCTTAGTAAAAACGAAATGTGTTTAAGATACGCCCAGTATGTACTCGGCCTGAATGAAACCCCATAAACCTTCCTTGGCCTTTCATTCGCTAAGTACGGGCTTAGTCATATGGACTTTATTACTTTTGCAGGAATCCCACTATCGGTGCCATCTCGATAAAAAAATCAGTAGCGTTATTCTCTGATTGTCATTTAGGGGTATTTTCAGGTTTCTAACTGCTTCCCGTGCTGCCCAAGAAGTGCAGGCATCTGTGATTGCATTCTCTCATATCCCAACAATGCTGGCGACCCAGCAGCAGCGCACAGGCATATCCTCCCTATTGAAAACTATCATGTTCATATGTCATATATCATGTTCATGTATCATATATCATAAAAATATAGCCAGGTAAACTTTCACACTCAGATTTAAAGTGTAGAGCTTTTAGTGCACTGGATGAATCAGTGTATCTTTTTTTTGTGTTGACGCTTGATGATTTTTGGTACTGCTTCGCATAAGGCATCAAGTGGACTTGTAAAAGAAAAAAAAATACACCGAGGAACTCTTACACTGGCTGGACTTTTCTCTGTGGCGATCGCTGCACAAGTGAGGTTTCCTGTTTGCAGGCGTTCTGTGTAGTATTTTTCGAAGGCTATATTTCTCCTGATGAGCGCGGAATTATTGTATTATGGCTTTTGGTTATATATATTCTTTCCTTGAACGAATCAGTGAAAAAAGTCACGGTTTCACCTCAAGGGCGAAGCATTGAATGCCTAAATAGCACGAAATTGGAATGTCACTGGAAGAGCGGCAAGCGGCTAGAAACTTGCTGCGCGCTGCTCAAGCACAAATGACGCAAGAAAAGAAAACAAACAAGGCGAGTGCGAATCAACAACTGTCACAGCTCGACACATGCAGCGCGCAGCTAAAACACAAAGAAGGAGGCACGGAAAGAACGCAGAAGTATACATAGGACGAGCGCGAACTGGCACATTTGTTACTTCAACTAACCCCTACTTTGGCTCTTCTACCTAGCAGATCATTCTTTTCGCAAACGCGGCCGCTGCAGGGAGCAATGTGACCTTCGTGTGGCCTACAGCTTCAACGCAAACTTTGTGGTGAAAGCACAAGACGTACAAAACTCTCTCTCAAGAGATAATCGCGCAAGCACGGTCGACCACGCCCTGCACATCAAAGTACAAGTCGAAGGCGCACTTCCGAACTTCGGCGAAACACTAAACAGTTTTAGAATTGGGGATCCACAAAATTTACGAGCCCCAGGACGCATGCGCAGAACGCAAACCACTCTCGTACTCTTGCGCTCGCGTTGTCGCAAGACACCGCAGCGCATTCCTTTGGGCGGCATATAAAACCGCAGAGCACACAAACTCAAGAGAAGAAAATAAAGCCGGCGTTTGGCAGCGGCACGTGAAGCCGCGACTCGCGTTCCCCGCATGCGTGGATTCTGGTCACTAAGATAAAATTCATTTGGCTCCGGTTGGTACATATTCCTGAGGCTAATATTACCGCGCAAACGCACTTCTTTGTCCTTCTTACTTGCTTACTTCTTTGTCCCTGCACCCATCTGAATTTAATTTCAAGTCTCCACCTATCTAGTACACTATCATCCTTGTTACACGTTTTGATTTAGTGCTATTGTTGTGTGCGCATGTGCGGTAAGTTTGCCTTGGGCTTATTGGCGAATGAAAGAATAAAGCAGTTGTTAGTCAGCGCTTGTGTCGCACGTTTCTTTTCTTCGTGGGTGTCTTGGGCGTTTGCGCTGTAATTTTAGCCTCAGGATGGATTCTGATTGCGGTGTAACGTATATACTGTGGTACTGGTTCAGCCGTCTCGTATCTTCGCTCCTGTGGCATAAGTCTACAGAACCAAAACGTTCCCACTAGCTCGCGCCACCACGAGCCTCTGGACGCTCTTTTTCGCTGGCCGACTGTCCACGAGGAGGAGGAGGATACAACTTTATTGACGCCATGAAGTGGGTCAGGTGAGGGGGGGGGGGGTTCAGGGAAGAGGAAGCCGATGGGCCCTCGGGCCGCTCTAGGTGGCCGAATGTCCTTGCGCTTCGGCGACCCTTATGGCCCAGCACACGATCCACATTTGGTCGTCCGGTCGGGAGCTGCGCAAAGCGGCCTCTCATCGCTCCTGTCTCTCAGTCCCCGCAAAGGGGGATTTGGCTTGTACGCATATCGTCATTGCCCACGAGTGGCGCGGCGCTGCGACCCTAAAATGGAAAATTAGCGTGGGTCGCCAGCATGCGACGCAAACGCAGCGCGGGCAACGATGCAGCAAGGCCCGCGTCTCACATAATTTTAGTTTCGCCACCTGTCGCGTCCCGTGCAACGCCTCGTACGTTTGTATTCTGTCGTTAGTATTCTGGAGTACGAATGAGGCATGGCGTAATTATCTAAGGCAGCGAGCTGCGGAGCGAGGGGTCGCAGGGTCGAAATCCCAGTGGAGGGCTTCGGAACTTTTCCTTCTGAATTATTTTTAGTTGTGGCTTTTATTTGTACATACATATATATAGATATCCGGGGCGCGAAGGCGACGGCAAAAATCCGCCCGTAGTGCCCACATAATTGCTATTGCAATAAAATCGCAAAGCTGGGTAATGCGACATAATAGGGCAGACTTGTTGGTTGAGTGCCTCACCAGAAATTGAGGCACTGTGACGTTGAGTTGCTCTTGAGAAATATCACATGACCGACAGTGTTCTTCAAAGCATGAATTAAGTGGTTTGATGAAGTGTGGTCTGTTAAGTAGTGCTGTCATGCCTTATATTTTGGTTTAATCTGATGGCATATATATGTGTTCAGGTGATGACCTAATTTATAGAACGGAGGAGAGGGTTAATAATACTCATCGGTGAAATAGATACGGTTTGTTTTAAAGAACGTATAGACTCTATCCGCCGATGTTTTAAAAGCGCCACCTTGTAATGCTGTGGAAATATGATGTGACGCAGTAAAACGGACGCACCAGCACTGACTACAACGGCACTGAAAAACAGCGTACGTACTACATATAAACAGAAATACGTCATACACAATATATCAGAAACTAGACCCGAAGACTGCATGTCATGATGACGTGCAACATAAAAACTTCATCTCAATTTCTAACAGGTTGCCAGACGGCTGGCTAATAGATGCACTTCGTCCGTTACCGAGAAGGTACGCTTCAAGAGTTTTACGTTTCTTGCAGTCTTTATGTCCATATGTCACGCGACGCTACTCCATAATCACTTCTGCACAATCGGAGGCCGAGATTATGTACACGACTGAGACACCGAATGTGGTACTTTAGTGCAGAGCAGTAAAAAACACAACGATATTCTAAAATCTTGTGTACAACACAGCGGTAAATATGTAACCGGCATAATTGATCGGAACTTCTGTGCTTATAAGGTAACACTTTGAGAACGTTCAGTGTTCCATTGGACTTCACTTTAATTTGTTTGTTTGAGCGAAAAAACCGAGTTCCTTATTTTTATGAAATGTGACTCCTACAAGTTACTCTTCTTGTTTTAACGTCTACGCGACGCTGTTCAATTTCAGAACTGGGCCGGACTATAACCCTCCTTCCTATACGCACTACGATCTCTTCTGGTTCCACACAAGAAGGGGAATATTAAGGGTTCATTTTTCCTTGCTAGACAAAACAATAATGAGAATAATGAAATAACTCATTTATTGTCACTCTGATTAACTGTTACAGGCTTCGGCTAATGTCGACTATTGCTTACTAATATTGATTAACGGCGGCCAACTATACGCCAATGGTGGCTAACGAGCGGCCTGTCTGGGCTAGTCGTTGGTAATGTTGGTTAACTTCGGCGAATGTTCACTGGTATCAGGTGCTCAAGCTGTTGGATAAAGGCCAGTGAGTGCAGGGTATGTTGGTCAGGGTATGTTGGATAAAGGCCAGTGAGTGCAAGCAAGTGCTGGAAAATATTGGCTAGAACTGGTTAATTTTGGTTTAATCTCAGTTAGTGTTGTCCACTGATGAAACGGACGCCTACCATCGAATGTGAATGCCAAAGTTACATTATACTATAAGCTGTGCCTTCTGTGGACAAAGTAGTAAGCTACCCTCTAGGTGGCAAATAAGGTGCATTCAACGTGTCTGGTAAGCCCTCGTCATGCAACGAACTCCTCAATTTACATGAGCACGTCCATCCACCTCACGACTTTTGGTTCAGAGGCAAGCAATGCATTGTAGGCAGCTTCTCAATGAATGTTTGGTAATATCGATTATCACTATAGACCGGATTTTAGGCAAATACTTATGTTACAAGCTGCCATTCTAGCGTCGCCTGTGCGAAGTCGGCGACGGGAATGACAGCAAGTTAGGTCGCTCCTTACGTAAGCAGACACAGTGAAGAGATCGGAGACGTGTGTGGGAAACAAAACAACTTTACTCTTGTAATATTGCAGCACAAGGAATCTAGTACAACACTTAATACCAGCTAACGAAATACATACAAAATCAATAAATCCTCTAACAAGAGATAAGCATTAGAAACTACACAAAACTAACAAACAATAGAACAATAGATGAGAAAGTTCGAAGATATAAACAAGCAAAGGCATACGTGTGATGACCGGCAGCGTTGAGTCCACGACGATCAGATGCGAGAAGTCGAAGAGAGTTCTGGCACGACTGCGATGTCGGTGGTGTTGCAACGCTGGTGTTTCCGGGAGGCTAGTGCTTGAAGGCGATCTCGGGCAGGTTGAGCTAACTCGAGGGGAATTCTCGATGTCTACGTTGCAGACGTTAAATTCGCGTCACAACTAGACGAACGGAGTTTAGGTGGCCAGCCGATAGAAAGCCACACTAAAAACGTCTAGAAGAGGTACTTGTTGATCTGCTTGAACACCATGTTGGTCAGTAACTAGATTGCTTAGCCGGGCAAAATTCTGCGCTTGTCACCCTTCGCGTGGCCCCATTCTCTTCTTGGGGGAAAAGAGATCTCTACATGGGTCCAATCATGGGCGTTTCATTGTTACCGACTCTGCCCTAAAGATATATCGGCGACACCCCTCTCAACTGAGCGAGAGTGACTACCTGTTGGAGTGATCTCATACATCTTCTCCACCAGCAGTTTAGCAGTGGGAATGGTCAGTTTGCTTGGCTCTCAGCCGGTGCATCTTGAAGTCTACAGCTTGTTCGGGGTACATCGCTGACTTCCCTGACCCTGGCGACGCCTCCGTAGGTACAGAGGATCAATCGTTGGCGGCGAACATTCGAAGAACATGCCATTCAGCATTTCCCGGCTCAAAAGACAACTCTTTCATGAGCAAGCGGTTCTGCCAGTCAGCGGGGGAGTGCGGCGTCCATCGATTAGCCGTGACGCCGGGTCGTAACAATGGCAGTCCGTGACAACCTATTTTGTTCCTTACGCTCCTATTGGGTCACTTTGGTATATGAGCATGAATTAGAGGCTAAAGTGGGCTTTTATAGTGTTTTTGTAGTGCCTATAAACACGTATTTTTGGCGTTCGTGCCTATATGCGCATAAGTGCTTACAAATGCCTATTTTCAAAACTAGCGTATATATAAACACTATTTCACCCCAAGTTTCGCTTCCCGGTGCAGTTTGAGCCTGTTATTCATAATACCACGCTACATTGACTGCTCGGAACTCTAAAGGGTTCAGATAGTCTTTTAGTTCAACCAACTCCCAACGACGGCCAGCAGCAGCGAAATTGGACGCGCCGGTGAGCATACGCCGCCGTGCGAGATATGCCGCGAGCGGTTGGCGAATCCGAAATTGTGGAGAGCCGCCAGGGGAGAGTAAAGCGCAAAAGAAGAAAGAAAAAAATGTGATGTGCACGCGGCTTTTGTTTAGTTTGTAATTTACTTTATAAGGTCTTCACTTCCAAAGGACAAAGTGGTTCTGAGCGGTTCGACGCGGCGAACAGGAAGAGTTCTCTCCTTCTGGTAGTTTAGCGATCCGATTGTCTGCTGCTGCTATACCCTTGTCAGTCATGCCGAAAAGAAGGGCACAGGGTCTGTGCTGATTCGACAGTGGACACTTGACTCACCATGCTACAGAATAAGCGGAGAGACCGTGTTCTGCAAGGCTGTGTGACCAAGGACAATTGCACAGCTACGTTCCATTATTGGTGCCAGCGTACCACCATAAACAGTAAATTGTTTTTCCTGTCGTATATAGAGGTCGCACACGTCTTCCTTTGAAATTATTTGCGCTTATGTAAACATTTCTTGTGCCTATAATTGATTATTCAGGCCTAAAACGTTGTTGTACCTGCCTATTTTGGCGCCTAAAACGTGCTTTTTTATTGCCTAAAAATCCTGCCTCTAATTACCGCAGCGCATGGCATTGGCGGAATTTTAAGTCCGTAGCACTTTAGGAGCCCGGTGTGCTGTCCATCCATAGATCTCATGTGGTGTGATCACGCTCAAAATCATGTGGTCAATGCAGGGCTAAAACAAGGCTAGTAATGCTCAAAACCACAGTAAATTACCGAACGAGGTCTAAAATAATACACTCAGCAGAAATATCCAAACGTAATCGCAATAATTAACCGGAAAACACTAAAAACGCTTCAGAAGTCTGCGGCTGACTCCTACGCCGCGCAAGAGAGGGCGCCACCTCCTCGCCGAGCGCACGACTTCTCCTCTCACCGGCGCTGCTCCGGCGTTACATCTGACGGGGGGAACAACCTAACGGAAACCGCTGCAGACGACCCGTATCTCAACTGCCGGAACAAGCAGGAAGTCGATAAAGAGCATCAAAAAGTAGCGCGCATGCCGCACACCGAGTTTGGAAATACTTCTAACAAGGTTATGCTCATTCTAGGGCCACCCTCTATGCTTACCTAAAACATTATTGCCATTGACGGTTCGGTACAAGGAGCAGTGGGATCTCTACGAACTGGAATCGCAAGGTGCTCGTGCTGCGCAGTTCCTCAAGTTTCACAGTAGTGAAGCGCGGGATATAGAACTACAATCACTACACAAGATTTTGCGTTTAACAGACTTTGGTCTTCCAGGTCCTCTTGTAACGACTTTACGTGATTGTAAAGGTACAGTGTGAATATTTTACCTATCAGTATTTTTTTCTGTTATCATCTTTTACGCATAACATCTAGCTGCCCCCTACATCAAGTATTTTGAATACAAAAGTTGTAGGATGTAATCTTTAATAAATGAAGCACGAGAAAGGACGAAACGCTAAAGTGGGCTGCAGACAAGACTCGAACAGGGAGATACGCGATACCCGGAAAATAATTTCACACACCCTCCGTGACTGCTCTTGTTACCTTCTACAACACCGCGTAAGTAGCGCCTCATAAGCAGCGTTGGACGATAGACCGCTTTAGGGGTACGTGTTAGGGCCATAGAACGCAGTGAATGTGCTTTGCGAGCAATAACAGCGTTTTTGACATTGTTTGCGGAGAGTGTACCTATGTCAATGTTCTTGAACGGATATTTGCGCTTTGTGACTTTCATTAGGTGCAAGCGCATTTCTTGCATGAAAAACGATTGTCCACTGATTAATATATATTTTGCTCCACAGCTTTTGCATCAGGAATAGTTATGAGCCTTTATGCAATCGTCATTCCATACATGGGCTCTACTGGTAGGGTAAGTGGATGACTAAAGATGTTTGTTACGACACCGAACGTGTTACTAGTACCTGTTCGACAGTCTAGTGAAGCTGTTATTATGATTATAGATGCATCTGAAAGTGACGTATCCGTGTTGGCCGAATGCCCTTAAAACTGTACAATCCTAGGCGTTTATATTGCAAATTGTTGTGTCATCTGGGTCGTGGTATATATGCATGACATAGGGAAAGCTTTGGCGCTGCTGAATTTCCTTGTGCAGGTTGCAATGTTCTCTGAAGTCGTATCCACGTTCTCGGAAGCATCGATACCATTCGACACATCTAAAATATCGCGTATAAACATAGTGGGACATAGCATCACTATTTAGACCACTTGAAGCCTTGCTCATCAGTATGTCTGAAATAGTGATTGCCTAAAGGTACCACGCTGTAGAGATGTAGTATATCATAGAAATAAAACATTTTTATACACATTCGTGCACAATTACAAGGTTATCCAGTTGGGCACAGTCTACTTTTAATGAAGGAAAGAGCTCTGGTATATTGTAATGATCCAGAATGTGCTTGCTACAAGGCCACTGTGTATAAGTGTTTTCGCTTTCGCGAAATGCCATTTATGAAATGCATCTGCCAATTGTTTTTCGCGTAGGATACGTTCTTTTACTGTGCTTTTACAAGCCACCATGATCTCTCTAAGCCGGCGTAAGAAAAACGAAATTAAGTGGAATCATTGGTGACCCAGTGCCCATGTGTTCCTGATGCCCATGTGTTCTAATTTTTGGTCTGCGAGCTCAGCGGAACTTAAAGCCACTTCCGTTTTGCGCACTTTCCAGGCAATCTCAGCCCGCATGATCAATAAAACGTGTCGAATCAAGAAAAGCTCTTCCAAGAAGAAAGATATATGCACGCTTTGCAAAAGAGCAGAATGGTTTTAAGGCTATTTATCAAAAGCCACGCGGTCCCTTATGCATTGGCCTGAGACGATTCGAAGGCGAAAGCCATTTTCTGGTCAGTTGACTATACTCATGCCCCGCCCCTCTTTCCGAAAGCTTTCCACACCCAACGTTGCTCAACACTAATCCAGGATCTGAGGCATTGGACGTCGTCTGCACCTCGCGTGGTTTTGCAGTGTCTCCGAGATCGCCCACCTTTGCGAATATGTCAAGTGATGACTCATCATGTGATGTCACGCTATGTGACGTCACAAATGTTGCAGACCTGTGGCGTCATCGTGGCGTCATCACGTGGTCATTTTTGCATCACTCGTCTTGACCCCGACGCCACCGTCGCCGAAGGTCGCTTTTCGCGCTTGATGATGCATCTTTGGATTTAGCCTTAATAGTTAAGGGTAGTTAAAGATGCCATGCTTGTGTTGGAGGGGGAGCATAGTTGACGTCGGGCGCATTGCAATAGAATCGGAAGGAAATAAATGCAAGTTAGGAAAACCCGGCACGGTGACATTCTCGTCAGATGGTACTATGTACCTCTGCAATTCTTTTGCAATACAATTTGTGCTAGAGCAGCTGCGTGAAAGCAGATTCTGCTGCCGAGCATTTTGAGGTTAAACGCTTGAAACCTCTGCAATAAAGACCTGACATGAGAGAATCACAGACAGGGATATGGCCACTCTTGGAAATAACATATTTCACGAGAGGTTTGTCCAAGGGAATTCGAAGAAATGCAGACGCAAATAGTTTTGATCGAGCGTTTACTGTGTTTGAAAGGCTATTTTTTTACTTTTTAATGTCCTCTGGTGTTTTCGTGCAAGCACACTCTTCAATATAAGAGTTGCTTGATAATTTACTGGTCTTGCTAAACATGCACTCATGGTGGCTAATGACTACGAAGAGTATGACAATGACCTATTGCTATACTCAATTCATATATGTCGAATCTAAGTCCTGTCATAGGGAGATTTCGGCTAGTGGTCACTATAGACATCTAACAGGAATGCAGGTAAATGATGTGGGATTGCCAAAAGTAGAATTACCATAAATCACCTACATAGCATCAAAAGATGGTTTTCCTTTACATTCCTAGATTTTTTTCCTACGTGCATTGTATATTTTGCAAGCCGTCTCTGTTTTATGCTTTTATGCAATGTAAGAATCAAGATTCGCAGGAAGGCATCCGAAATTTGCAATGCAGCAATAGAATATGCTAAATTTATGCTCTCCATTGTCTTGCAGGTTTTGATGGTGCTGCAGGGTTGCATTACCGCACCTTTTGTAAGTCTTTCAATATTAGGTCTGGCTTTTCCCTGTGTCGATACCAAGGTAAGCCATTGAAACTTAATGAGAGCAGCATTATGGGCTAGGTGGTATTCCATGACTTCCCTACAACTGCGTACTAAAAACACACGGACAACAGAGACGAAGACACACCCAGCTGGTTGCGTCTTCTTCTGTGTTCTCCATGTGCTTTTGTAGCGCAGTCGTACTGAAGCCGCAAAAATTTTGCGAAAATGATTGCGTTAGGGCTCTCTAACATTCGCACATATTACATGAGATATGCTCAAAGAAAGCATGGTCCTACAGGCCTGTGTCATTCCACTAATGCATTCAAACCGTGAAAGAAAACGAACCCAGATCGACCTAGGCTAGTCTAGACAGGCCTAGACTGCTTTAAAACCACTGTGCACCAGCTCTTCTGCGTGTACCTGGAAGAACCTGAGCGCAATTTTCGAGCAAGAATCGACACTTCGTTTGTGTCCCACTGTGAGGTGGCATAGAAACGTCCGGAAGTGTGCGAAAAACGATTCAAGACCTAATAAAAGGAAGTGTTAAAGTAGGACTAAATATAAATGTATTTGTTGTGAATGTGTATGTGTCAGTTTAAGTTGAACCCTCTGTGAAGAAGAAGATGCGCCTCCATCCAGCAGCATCGCCAACGCTCGGCTCGCTCGGCTCGTGTTTTCGGATCGCCGCTGTGCCTCTGGACGCTTCTTCTCGCTCGCTTGCCGCTGACGACCATTACGTCTTTCAACGACCAATAAACCTCTTCACATTTGGTGGAGGGTGCTGTTCATCCCCGTCGCTACACCCTGGAGCTGCGTAGCCGGACGCTACCGCCGATCATGACTGACCACGCAAACCCACCGGCGCCTTCGTCCCTGTCCGTCACCTGCAGCGGGCTTCCTCGGCTCCGGGACCCAAAGGTCTTCAGCGGTGCAGATGAGACCGACGTGGAAGACTGGCTTGACCACTACGAACTGGTGAGCGCGCATAATAAGTGGGATGACCCCGACAAGCTAGGCTACGTCATATTTTATCTGACTGGCGTTGCCGAAGTGTGGTACAACAACCACAAACAGAACATCCCCACATGGACCGTCTTCAAGACGTCCTGCTCTGAAGTATTCGGTCGACCAGCTGTCCGCAAGCAGCGCGCAGAGCAACACTTGCGCGTCCGCTCACAGCAGACTGGAGAAAGCTTCACAAGCTATATTGAGGACGTCGTCGACCTTTGTCGACGTGTCAACGACACCATGCCCGAAGCTGACAGGATCAAACAAATCCTGAAGGGCATTGACGATGGCGCATTCCAAATGCTCTTGGCTAGGAATCCGGGCACAGTTTCAGAAGTCGTCAGCTTGTGTCAGAGCTACGACGAGTTGAAGAAGCAGCGCGCTCTGACTCGGCAGCCTCCACGGGGTGGCGAGTCGCTGTGCAGTCTCGACACCATGCCTGACCATTCGACGTTGCTTCAGCAGGTTCGAGACTTCGTCCGCGAGGAAGTTGCCCGCCAACTTTCCTTAATGCCTTTTACTCACGAGCATACCACCCGTCTGCCCACCCCGCTCCGCACTGTTATTTCGGAGGAGGTTGCCCACGCTGTTCCCCTTGCGCGCCGCGAGCCGCCTCCATCCAACCCTGTTCACTACGCGCGTGCATCGGAGCCTGTGGCTGCTCCTGTCGCCTATGCGCAAGCCGTGCAGCCTGTAGCCGCGCCCCTCACGTATGCTGACGTTCTGCGTAGGCTTCCGCAACCACCTTACACTACGCACTCGCAGCCCACGCAACCGCCTGTCTATCCTTCCACTTGGGCAGCACCGACAATCGTCAATCCATGGAGGACGCCTGATAATCGACCGATTTGCTACGCCTGCTACACTCCTGGACACGTCGCCCGCTATTGCCGCCGTCGCCCCCAAACTTTCGGCGACCGTGCCCGGTCGTCGCAAGCCGGAAGCCAGCCCTTCCTCCAATACGTTCCTGGCCCATCACCGCGCGATGCCCCTACTCACCGCCCTGACTTCCAGCCGCAGCGCTCACCATCTCCTCGGCGGCTATCGCCGTCCTCCATGCGTCGCCGGCCCGGACCCTCCGACCAGGAAAACTAAACGCCGCAGTTCAAGAGGCAAGAACTGCGCCATCTCCGAACTGTCCAAGCCCTCACTCCTCCCCAACTAACGTGGTCGCCATAACTGTTGAAGGTGTTCGTACTTTTGCCCTTGTGGACACCGGCGCCGCCGTTTCTGTCATAGCCGCTAATCTCTGCCGTGTATTACGAAAGGTAACGACGCCGCTCACGGGACTGTCGCTCCACACCGCAAGCGCGCAGAAAGTGACGCCTCTCGCAGCCTGCACTGCAAGAGTGGTCATTGAAGGCAATCTGTACATCGTTGAGTTCATTGTCCTTTCTGCCTGTTCGCATGACGTCATCCTCGGGTGGGACTTCCTATCCCGCCATAATGCTGTCATCGACTGCGCACGCGCCGAAGTTGAGTTTTCCCCATTGTGTGACGCCCCATTACTTGACGCTCTTCATCAGCCGCCCAAGCTGCTCGTTCGTGAGGATACCGACATTCCGCCTGGCACTTTCGCACTGGTCCCTGTTTCCTGCAACGCCCACGCCGACGCTACAGTCTTTTTCACGCCGTCCGATGTCTTCACGAGTCGTAGAGCTCTGCCGCTACCTTTCGCAACGATTGACATCGCCGCCGGCAGCAGCAATATATTCGTCTTGAATCCGCTCTCTGCACCTGTCACGCTGCTTGCAGGCGAATGTCTCGGCCGCGTGGCAGATCTCGACTCTTCGTCTTTGGTTGACGTCCCGGATGACTGCTGCGACCCACCAAATGCCCTGTCGGCACTCGGGGAGTCATCCAGTGATATATTTTCCAGTGCCATCGCCGATACCCTCACCCCTGCCGAACACGCTGACCTACTTGCTCTTCTGCACGAGTTCCGGAATTCTTTCGATGTGTCGCAACCTCAACTGGGCCGCACGTCGCAAGTACAACATTACGTTGACACCGGTTTACACCAGCCGCTGCGTCAAAGACCATACCGCGTCTCCGCTGAAGAGCGCCGCGTCATTAACAACCAAGTCGAAGACATGCTTCGTAGAGACGTTATTCGACCATCGCACAGTCCCTGGGCGTCTCCTGTCGTACTGGTGCGTAAGAAAGATGGATCTATCCGGTTTTGCGTGGACTACCGTCGTTTGAATAAGATAACCCGCAAGGACGTCTATCCTTTGCCGCGCATTGACGACGCCATTGACACCCTTCACGGAGCAGAATTCTTCTCGTCACTGGACTTGCGGTCTGGCTATTGGCAAGTTCCTATGGCTGAAGCCGATCGCCAGAAGACTGCGTTTATTACACCTGATGGCCTATACGAGTTTAACGTCATGCCCTTTGGACTTTGTAACGCGCCTGCTACGTTTGAACGACTTATGGATAATACGCTACGTGGTCTAAAGTGGTCTATGTGCCTGTGTTACCTCGACGATGTCGTGGTTTTCTCCCATGATTTCCCTACACACCTCCGTCGCCTCAGGCACGTTTTGACTTGTCTGACCAACGCTGGCCTTCAGCTTAACCTCAAGAAATGCCGCTTCGCTGCCCGGGAGCTCGTCATCTTAGGCCACATCGTGTCCAAACAGGGCGTATTACCTGACCCTGCAAAACTTCGTGCAGTCGCGGAATTCCCTAAGCCCACGACCATGAAGGAACTTCGAAGTTTTGTAGGTCTATGCTCCTATTTCCGGCGCTTTGTTCGCAATTTTGCATCCATCATGTCACCGTTAACCCAGCTTCTTCGCGGCGACGTGAACCTCTCTTCCTGGTCCTCTGCATGTGACGTAGCCTTCGCTACACTGCGCCGCCTGCTCACCTCCCCACCTATTCTTCGTCACTTCGATCCGACGGCTCCTACCGAAGTACACACAGACGCCAGCGGGGTCGGGCTTGGCGCTGTCCTCGCTCAACGAAAGCCCGGCTATTCCGAATACGTCGTCGCCTACGCTAGTCGCACGCTGACGAAAGCCGAAACGAATTACAGCGTGACTGAAAAAGAGTGTTTGGCTCTGGTGTGGGCGCTTGGAAAGTTCCGGCCGTACTTATACGGCCGCCCGTTCGATCTAGTAACCGATCACCACGCGCTTTGCTGGCTCGCCACGTTGAAGGACCCTTCTGGCCGCCTAGCGCGATGGGCACTTCGCATCCAGGAGTACGACATTCGCGTCGTATACCGCTGCGGACGCAAACACTCTGACGCCGACGCCCTCTCCCGCTCACCTTTACCGCCAGATCCAGCGTGCGCAACCACATGCGTCCACCCCTTGTCATCTCTCGATCTCGACTCCATTGCCACCGAACAACGTCGTGACCCGTGGATCGCTTCTCTTCTTGATTATCTGTGGAACATCCACCATTCCTGTATCTCGATCCCTCCGTCGTCAAGCTTCCCATTTCACCATCCGCGATCAACTGCTTCATCGCCGCAACTACGCTGCCGATGGCCGCCGATGGCTACTGGTCATTCCACGCAGCTTGCGATCACAAGTATGCGCCTCTCTTCACGACGATCCGCAATGTGGCCATGCCGGGGTGTTCAAGACATACGAGCGCCTTCGCCATCGCTATTACTGGCGCGGCATGTACAATTTTGTGCGGAAATTCGTGCAGTGCTGTCCTGACTGCCAACGACGCAAATCGACACCTTTACGTGCGCCCGGCGCATTGCAGCCGCTTCCATGCCCTGCCAAGCCATTTGATCGCGTCGGCGTTGACCTCTACGGTCCCCTTCCAATGACCGCAGATGGCAACCGGTGGATTATCGTGGCTGTCGACCACCTGACACGCTACGCCGAAACTGCCGCTTTGCCTAGCGCTACCGCTCGGGATGTCGCCTCTTTCATTTTACGTCACTTTATCCTTCGACATGGCGCCCCTCGAGAGCTCCTTAGTGACAGAGGCCGCGCTTTTCTCTCCGAGGTCGTCGAAGCTCTGCTCTCGGAATGCCACGTCATTCATCGGACAACCACAGCATACCACCCGCAGACTAACGGGCTCACGGAACGGTTTAACCGCACCCTGGGTGATATGCTCTCGATGTACGTCGCATCTGACCATAGCAACTGGGACCGTGTTCTCCCTTATGTAACATTCGCATACAACACCGCGATACAAACAACTACCGGATTTTCGCCTTTCTTTCTCCTTTACGGACGCGAGCCTTCACATACTATTGACACCCTACTTCCCTACCGTCCTGATGCTTCCGAGTGTCCACCTGTCTCCGAAGCTGCTCGACAAGCCGAAGAGTGCCGCCAGCTCGCCCGCACGTTTACCTCGCAAGAGCAGCAGCGACAGAAAGAAAACCGCAGCACTTCACTTCCAGACCCTAGCTATGCCCCAGGGTCTCTCGTATGGCTCTCTGTCCCATACCAGACTCCGGGACTCTCCTCGAAGCTCGTTCCAAGGTACGAGGGCCCTTACACCATCTTGGAGAAAACCTCTCCAGTTAATTTTCTTATCGAGCCAGTTTCTCGATCGGATGACATGCGCCGGCGTAGACGTGACAACGTCCATGTTTCCCGCCTCAAGCCGTACCATGAGCCTCTACCTGAAACTTCTTAGGTCGCCAGGATGGCTCCTTTTTCAGCGGGGGCGATTGTGAAGAAGAAGATGCGCCTCCATCCAGCAGCATCGCCAACGCTCGGCTCGCTCGGCTCGTGTTTTCGGATTGCCGCTGTGCCTCTGGACGCTTCTTCTCGCTCGCTTGCCGCTGACGACCATTACGTCTTTCAACGACCAATAAACCTCTTCACACCTCTTTGTAAACCTCCAGGTCTCCGCTCCGAAGGTTAGTACCGGTAAGATGCAGCTGTTATATACACCTTCCTCTTGAGTGATAGTGGTAAACTACCATTCATGATTTGACGTTGCTTGCCGAATGTGCTCCATCCCGTCCTTATTGTCCTAGTTACTTCGGTCTCATGGCTCTGCTCCACGGTTACTATCTGTCATAATTAGAAGAATTGCTTTAAAAATTCCAGTGCCTCGCTACCTATCGCAAAGCGCTGTTCTCTTCCGAGACTGTTGCAGTAAAGTAACGCAGCAAAGTAATAGCGCGTGTTCCCTTGAGGGCGCGTAGTGGGTATTTTGCCCATTGGCAAAAGGAAGAATTATGGCGTAGTGGGCACTTCCCAGCTATACTTGCAGTAAGCATTCAAGGAGTTTTATACGGTCAATTTACACGCGCACAGATGTTCCTTTCTTTGCAGCACGTTGAGGTATCCACGAAGAAACGAAATTAGGCTGATGATTGAGCAGGTGATGCGAACGGGGCCCGATTACGCTATGGCGTTCTGCTCTTGAAGGCGAAGCTTAAGAGTCCTAAAAACGTTATGCAGACGATGTTAACGGTACTTAATTACTCTGTTCCTTTCTAGACCGAGTTGTTGTACTGGTCTGAAGTTCGTAGAAGACGTCAATAGTACGGTTGAGGAACTTGTATTGGCTAATATGCGAGCTCTACTACTTTGAAAAACCATAATAACAAACAATTGCCTCAACTGAAACGTGGTAACCCAGATTTTATAACACTTGTATGTTTATAACGCGTGTATGTTGTCGCCGATGCTGAAAAATAAGGATACATACGAGGTGGCATCCTTGCAGTCGCTATGAATTCTTAATTTTATTATGAACTCTGTTGCTAGCTTATCATTGCGATTGCAATTACATAGACACTCAATTCACAATTCTGCCGTTGCCGTCGCTGTCGCCGTAATGTTCCGCACAGAGTCCAAGCCGATGACATCGCCCCGCGCGTAGTATGTTCTAAGTGAAAGCGTGCGAGTATTTTCGTCAGTCACGGCTCAAGCAGAGTTGAAACGCACGGGTCGTTTCCGTCAGGCGAAGGCGCATGAAGGAGTGACGGAGAGGGGGCTGCGTCGCTCTGGCGGGACCTGCTAACTTTCATGAAACAGGCGCGGTCGCACTATCTCGAAGGATGTTAGCAGAGCTCTCGTACCTCAGTACGGGCTGTACTCGCGCCGCTTGCTTTGCTTTGAAGCGATCGACAGCAATATGGTGGCTTCGCTCAATGCAGCGTCCGTAGGCGCGTACGCGAGCGTTTTGTGGAGTTATGCCAGATCGGATCGTAAAGGAGTAAACTGCTAGCCCTAATTTGTATAGCATCCCAATTTGTTGCGATTGCACTCAGTGGCTCACATTTGCAGCGAAACTCTGCCTTTTCTGTAGGCACGTTTGTACTGTCTTTCTTCCGCAAACGTATGTGTGCGTGTCGAAAAGAAGCCTTCGTGGTCGGCACGGTTCTGCAATGGAGGCTTTGGTGCAGGCATTAGTGATGCAGAACTATCGGTAAATTGACTATCGATAGTATCGATAGTTTCTTTGAAACTATCGATGGTGTAAACAAACTATCGATAGTACTACTATCGACAGACTATCGATAGTCCAATTGGTAGTACCATCGGTAATATTACTAGCGATATTACTGCCAGGCTGGTTTATTGCTTTGTTTTGATGTATTCGGGTTTCACCCACAGACTGTTAGCAGCGTTTGACGCAGACCGCGCGATTGTTTACGATCTTCGCGATTGTTTG
The DNA here is from genome assembly GCF_013339695.2 of Rhipicephalus sanguineus. Classification (NCBI taxonomy): domain Eukaryota; kingdom Metazoa; phylum Arthropoda; class Arachnida; order Ixodida; family Ixodidae; genus Rhipicephalus; species Rhipicephalus sanguineus. Next base: position 136,303,228 of record NC_051179.1, on the reverse strand, counting down.
AGATCATTTTGTTAAAATTACGCACCAGACGCGAATATTCAAGTTTATTGGAGAGCTTACGCGAGCACCAGCGATAACGCTGGAAGGTTTGATGACTGATGCATAAAAGACGAAGCGTTCCACCGTTTATCAGATTACTCGACGGCCGGCGACTGTTCTCGCCACAATTAGTGCGCAGCGTGTATCACTTGTATTTTGAGTTAAGTTCGACCATTTCACAGTCTTGCTGCAGCATTCTTCACCGTCCCAACGACGTGACAAACTATCCATAGTGGTGCGAATAACGATGCTGTTGCTGGTTGGCCAAATTGCCAAAATGCTCGCGATAGCCTGCTATGAGCTTCGCTTAATTTATGAGCAAATTTTTGGCGAAAGAAATTATTTGCGCAGTGAAAATGGCGGCATATGTCTATCAATAAATTCATATTTAAAAGCAACCAGTCATATCTTACAATTACCAAACTTTGTTCCTGATCATTTTTTTTTTACATTGAAATCATAAAATGCAATATGAAACTGAAGCCGCGCAGTTCCACCCCATGCAACCGCTTCCTTTCCGCTGCAGCAGAATAGTTTGACTTTATGATCATGTCGGCGAAGCACTCTCGAGAAGAACACAAGCATTTCAACTTTCTTGCCCTTCAGCCTGCTCATCCGGCTCCACTATGTACCACGCGCGCGGGGAACCAAGTTTATTCTGCAATGAGTTCGCGCTGTTGATTTTATACTATCGATAGCACTTACTATCGATAGCGCTATCGATAGTATTTTTTACCATCGATAGTTCGATAGTGACTCAGCTATCGATAGTATCGATAGTACCATCGATAGTTCTGCATCACGAGCAGGCGTCTTGCACCCAAGTGACCACTATGGAGTGAAGTATCAGATAAACAAGGAAACATTCATCGTAACATCACGCGACAGCTGGATATTTTAGAACTTGCAAACGAAATAAGATGTCTTGAGTATACTTGCGTAATATCACGAACGGCTTCATTACACAAACAATACGTATGCTGTCTTCCGTAGTGCAAAACGCAAGCCAAATAAATTGTTTGACTTTTCTTTCCCTAGGCAGCCGTAATAGCGGCTGCGATCGGATGTGTTTGGCAAGGCGGATATACGGTGATCGATATGATATATGGCGGCAGCCCTTCAAGAATGGCGGCTTCTTTGGACGGCTGTGGTGTGGACGATTTCATTGTATCGCGAGCTTACAGCAACCTATCTATGCCAATCACAGCGACGTGAGTATTTTTCGTTGACAGTGATTAAGAAATATGAATATCGTGGGCTCAACAGCGGCGGCTATAACAACGTTTGTACGCTCCGTAATCAAAATGAATGTAATTGCTGCAAAATAAAAAATAATAACGTAATGAATTACAGTTACATAACACATCACACGTCTGCATTCCTTGCAACGGTACAGTTTTTAGGAGCACCATCAACGAATCATATTCTTGTTTCTCTTCAAAGCGCTTCCGATAGATCACTTCAGAATAATCAGAAAATGCATTTTTGCAGGAAGCGCTGCAAGTTTCTCACTTAAAGGACCGCAGGTATCCACTAAATAGAAAGAAATAGTTGCTACATTTCTATAATTAGTATTCTAATTAATGTAACTAGTCAGTTTAACATGCCTGCCGCTACTTAAATGAGTTATTATGAAGCCAAGGAGAAATGTTGCATTTCCCTTATTTTCGTGGACGTTCGGACACATTTTTTGAAACAGTCTGTAGAGTAAGCGTGTTGTTTTTTATACCGCGATTTCTACACACCGATTGAGAAGGCTTCAGGAGCAAGGAAGTTCCACTGCATGCAAACATAACACACACTGCCTGCCATGTCATGATGTTGAACTAGCGACGTTCGCCACTCCCCAGCTATAGAAGCTGCAAATTTTGATTGAATTTAGTGCACTCTAGTATTCCGAGCTTTCTGCTCAATAAACACGCCACTCGATCGAGATCGAGGTCTTTCTGGAACTTTGTTCTGTGATATGCAAACATGCGAAGCAGTCATACAGTTATTTTGAAGGGATGAGGATGGAGTTAAGAGATTTGGAGAGAAACATTCAGTTAAAACAAGTTGAAAAAGTTTGCTCTTGGAGAGCGGCCCGAAGGCCGCTTTCCAATAATGCCTATTGGCTTGCGCAACTCTGCGAGCCCTCTGCATCGGGCTATGCCGCTCCGGCGGTTCAGAATACGTCGCCGCAGAGTCCCATGAATAAATACATTAAAATAAAAAACCACGACCTAGTTATTTGCACACAGAAGTGTTCCTCGATACAGTATTCACCCGTTTTCCAATAGGATGTGTTATGAAAACGCAAACACCATCCTTCGCGTAATAAATCAGAGAATTGTATTGCATGCATGCTTGCTCTGGTGTTGAGGCTTCAAAACATCAAAAGACATATTACTATAAGCGTAAAATAACCGGCGCAATACCGATACAGCGCGAATGCTCTTTCAAGCGTTGTACAATTGTAGCATCCAGGCGCCATGTGGCACTGTGTTTAGCGCGGGAAGTTTCTAAATGCGACCATCAGAGCAGATAGTGTTTTACATTCTGTGTTCACGTTCTCAGGCTGCTTCTGCAGCGAATAAATCACACTGTGGCTACTGCAGCAGCTCTCCACTCGTTGTAGGCGCTACACATTAGAGACAAGTACACATGTAAAAATGTTAACTGGGAAATGTCCTATAGCCTAAAAACAATCCGTGCGTAATGCGTATAGCGAGCTTTGGTTTTGATGGACCGCTCTGTTTAATGATGCTACTAACGGAGGCTTCTATCCATTAAGATTCAGTACTGCCATCTCCATCTCTAGCTGCTGTATCAACAGAGAAGAGCAACTCTGTTTTAGAGTAAAGTTCCAAGTTTATTGAAATAGGTCAGTTGAGTAACGTGGTTAGCCTAGTCAGCACGATGTTACAAAGTTTCGGAGAAACTCACAGGGACCTCCTATGATGACATGAACGGGGTAATTACAAAAATACTGCAAAAGTGTGCCGAAATGTGAACAATAATGACAAAGATGAACTACCAATAATAATAAAATGAATACATAAATCATGGTAATACTAACTGCTGAAAAAAATCGCATGAAAATAATCAGAACGACGCAGTAAAGCAGGAATAATAACTAACAAGACTCAGGAACAGAAAACGTGACAAATGCAACCCGTTTCATTATAAGTGGCATCATTTATACGAAAGTAAATTCTGAGTGCAAAAATAGCGCAGAAATATCGAGAGCTGACAAGTCCATTACAAAAAACAGATCGATTATTTAATTCCCGAACAATATAGGCCGTGCTGCGCGAGGTGAAACTATGAATGTTGTGCAATGCTTTTAATTCTAAAGGCATTCTATAAAGGAATGTCGTGTTCTGGCAACTATAAAGCCATGGCATGTTCTGTAGTATACCTAGGCTCAGAAAGTTTCACTCTCTTGAATTTTTGCATGATACACCTAAGACGGGGCACATCTTTCACTCTGGCTCGATGATTGCGCCATGCGCTGCTGAGGGCATAGGGACGCCCGCCGAGAGAGCGGAGGGGGAAGGGGGAAGGCCCTAATAATCTCAGGGGCCGCCAAGTCAGCCCGATATCTTAACTCAGCCGGACCTCTTCCGTTATTGTTACGTGTACAGGGTTATGCCCATGCCGGTATTTGATGATAATGGCTTCCGAGGACCCCTGATGCTGCGTTCTAAGAACTGTTGACTTCCTGCCTTTACGCCCAGAAAGCAGGGTACCGAAAGGAGGCCGCTGTGAGAAGGAAGACTGCTTCATTTCCATTTTGTATTCATCGCGCAGCTTGGTTCTTTCGGATTCGACTAATGCGGGAAAGGGGACACTGCGTTGAACTTACCCTCCCCCTCCACCCCATAACGAAGAAATCTGGCCACGCCTAAGACTGAGGGTGAGGACGCGGGTTCGATAACGGGATCCGACATCCACATTTCGACCTTGGTAGAAGGCAGAATACATTGTAAATGGTTAGCTTCCTATACTGCGTTTCATGGCACGGAGGCAGCAAATGCTAGGATGTGCTAGCGACAGGTAATATAAAGTATATTGTCTGCGTTCCGTAAGTACAAGTCAAAAGCGGCGAGCTTTGCTCGGAGTCTACGGGATCTTACATCGTGCAGTTGGTACATCTGATAAACAGACTCTTGGTTCATGCGGAGTCTGATATTAAATTCCGCGTCATATGTATACGGGCGAACCTATTTTATGGAAGGAAATCCCTGGACCGCGCAATAATAAAAAGAGACGTCAATGAACAGAGCTGCTTATATTGTAATTATGTCATTACAGGCAGTGGATACCGCAGTGGGTACCATTTTCGCAGTATATATCTCAGAGAAAAAAAAAGGTTGAGGTGTTCTTTGTTATTCGAGATTAGCGCTAGATATGTTTGCACGTCGGAAATGATGTTACCAAGAAAATCATAGTACAACTTTTGGCCACTGCCTACCTTGAAAAAAGACAAATATTATGTTACCCGTTTAATTACGTTTACTGATGGTTCTGGGAACACAAGCATAACATCCACAAGCTGCTGTTAGAGACCTTCATGTCAAAGCTTGAGATCGTGAAAAATCTTGTTTCTTTCTCGCAGGCGGAGCGAAGCTTCATTCATTATCATTTCTTCTTACTGGAACAACTTCATAATCACGACAGCGATGATTTTCATAGGCTTGCTTCTTAGCCTGCTTACAGGTAAGCATAGACATCATGCATGGATTAGCCAGCGCGATGTCACGCCTGCACACAGGATACGCGTTTCGCGCAGGATACTGAAATATAATATTTTGGAAAAGCTGCATTAACTTTTGTTGCGAATAAGGTGGCCGCATTTTTTTTATCGGCAAAGAAAAGTCGTAGGATCAAAATTTTAATTTGCACTTTTAGTTTATTATACACAGCCAGCCATTCCATATAAGGGATATGTTTTCTTTTTCTTTCTACATGTAATGCACAAACAAGGAATTCTACAAGTACGCCTAACAGATAGGTTGGGTCATTTTTTTAGGCTAGATGGCATTGTTACCCTCACTTGCTTTGTTGAGGCTAAAAGTATCGGAGCGTCTTTCTGGCACATTGCCATTTACTTAAAATTGTGATGCCATAGGCTCTATTGG
>NC_051179.1:134024103-134104102 GCF_013339695.2 Rhipicephalus sanguineus | reverse complement strand
TGCGAAAAACAATAATTTGTAGCGGCGCGAAACCATGATGCGAGGAGGCGAACTGCAAACCCTTGCCGCTCGCCTCGCGTAGCCTTCGCAAGCCAAATCCCTTCCCTGCCCTCTTCGCCACGCGAGCGGAAGGATCACATAACGCATACGCATGATCACGTCATGCGCACAAAATGTCACGAGCGCATGACGCGCCCGAACCAGTCCGAGCCCCCGAGACGCGAGCGGTGTTGTGGCGGCGTTCTTTGCGCTTCATCTCTGCAAGTTATGCCGATTGCGCCCTCACCGATCACTTGGCTTTCAACCTATTACTGAGCACGAAAGCTGCAACATTTGTACGGACGCGAGACTAGCGGTGTGCCGCATGAACATCTAGTTATACGCGGGAGGATAAATGAGCCTAATGAGCGCTGGAACGCGGTAGAAAATTAGTTACATTGTAAAGGGTGGCGTCTGCACGATGCGCAAAGCGCGAGAACACGAACGCGTGCGAAACGGAGGTAGACTAGTCTCGAATCTCGCTGCGATTCGCAGTAAAAATTAAAAAAGAAAACGCGCACATTCCGTTCGTGTGTTTTATTATTGCTCTCAAGTTTTATTCATCCATTCAAGCAACAAATTACAAAAACTACGCGTCGTGTCAAATAATTATCGCAGTGTCACGTGCCACTATTGGCGACGTCAGAGCACAGTCGTCTACGTAGAGGAGCGACGTCACAGCACTAGCATTTACGCAGGGCCATTCTCTCATGTACGTCATCCCCTCATTCTCTGGGCGCGTGGACGCGAGAAGAAGGGCAAGCAGCGTTCAGCTTGAAATTTGACCCACTTACGCGGCGCGTAGCGTTGCAAATTTTGGCAGACGTAATCGTGAACGCCTAGTGCATGCAATGCGCTCGTCAGCTCAAAATTGTCAAACCTGGTGAGGGGCCCTTTAAGGTGGAGCTCAATCTGGTGGTGGTGGTGTGCGGCGTGACCACCCATACGCATACCCTCTCCACACACCTCCTCTCCATTCACTCTCTCCCCTTCCCCTCTCCACTTTCCTTCTCCCCTACCCCTTTCCCCTCCCTCCCCTCTCCACTTTCCCTCTCCTTTTCCCCTATCCACTTTCCCTCACCACTTTCCATCTCCCCTCCCCCTCTTCCATACCCATCTCCCCTCCCCTTTCCACTCTTCCTCTGAAACGCGGGCTGGACATGCCGAAATTATCTCCTGCGCAACGCCGCGATGAGCTCGAGCGCATGCGCGTCCCCTCCCCTTCTCCCTCGTCTCCTACGCTGCCCCCCTCTCGCCCGCCTGTCGACCGCGTTCCCCGCTAGCCCTGTGAGAATGGAAGATACGACGCGCGTAGCGTCCCTCTTCGCGTTCCACGACGCGAGGTCGGTAGCATGCCCAACGAATGCCAATGGAACGCGATCGTGCAAGTGCTCCGGCTTCGCATCGCCTCATGGTCCCCTTTAGCGGGAGATGGTGTAATTTTTTTGTGTATGTTGCTTTATATCTGTTTCTCTTCCCTTCTTTTGTTCCTCTTTCTTTCGATGTCTTTGTTTCTCTATCTCCGTCTGTGTGTAGTGAGTCTCTCGCCTTCTATCTCTTTATCTGTTTCTTCCACTTGTTAGTTCTTTCTCTGTTTATTTCTTCCTTTCTAACTCGCACTCTCTCTGTCCATTTCTTTATCTCTGTCTCTCTCTCTCTCTCTCTCTCTATATATATATATATATATATATATATATATATATATATATATATATATATATATATATATATATATATATATATATATATATATATATATACACATGTACTTCTTCTTCCATCCTCCTTTCGCTCCTGCTAACCCTCAGATATCTCCTCCTCACCCTCACTTCCCTTTCCCACTGCCTTGCTGTACTATAGTATAGAAGGCTGTGCTCTGCTCTGCCAACTTTTCTGGATAGCCGAGGCGTTAGGAGCCCTGCATTCGGATCGTAGGTACGCCAGTTCGAACCTCGCCTCGGCAAAATCTTTTTTTCCGCCAAGAAATTCTCTCTATCTCTTTCTTTCTCATTGTTTCCCTCTCACTGTGCTCGTGCTCGCTCCCATCAAGTTAGTACATCCCTCGCTGGACAAATCGGCGCCCGTCTTCTGGTAGCGAAGCAGAGGAGTAAGAAGAGGAAGGCGATGAAGAAGAGGACACAAATTGCGTTTTGCCGGTTCATGATGATGATCATTTTCTATCTACGACACATGGTCAACCTCGACCTTAACAGCTCTGCAGTAAAAACGAAAGGGGAAATGTTCGAGAAGCCGCTTTCTTTGCTAGACAGAACGTCATGAATCCAAAAGACAATTAAGCAATAGGAAGCAGGGGGGGGGGGGATATTTGTGGTTTATATAAGTAGTGTACTTATTATGAAACAAGCAGAAAGGAGTTAAAGTAGAAGAAAAAACACCTTTGCTGTCAATGGGGCCCGAACTCACAAGATTTAAACTACGCGTATGATGATCAACCAATAGGGGATATTCAAAATGTATAGTGCCATTTGTCGAGAAGCCCGTAAGGTTGATCCGCCATCTTTTGCTTGGAGCGAAAACGAAGCCAGCCGCATATCGCAGCCTCACACCAGCTAGCTGCTCGTTTTTAGGAGCTGGCTGGCGAGGTTCTTAAGCTGGGGCAAAATCCCGCGCCATAAGCGTAATCTTAGTTCCAGAGGCGACTGCTACAGGCTCAGCTCGCGCGAAAGAGAAGTCTTCTTCATCTTGTTCTTCGAGCGCCTATATTTATTTATTTATTTATTTAAAAGTACCTTACAGGCCCCTGGAGGCATTGCGTAAGGGGGGGGGGTAATCCAAAAAAAGAAATGTTACGTTTGAACAGTGTACAAAATGAACGCGTATAAATACTCAAAAAATACATAAGAACAGAAAAAAAATATTGGAGAAACATATGCGGGAACGTAGTGAGCATAGCGTTATACAATAAAGAGATACAAGGAAAAAAAATACACTTTCAATCACGACAGCGCATATACACAACAAAATGTGGCACATGAAAATACGAGCAATATAAAGAACGAACGCGACATAACTCTGCTACTACAAAAAACCATATGATGACAATAACGCACGCAAAACCGCATATAGCATAGCCAACTGTAGCATGTGCACGCTCGCGCGAAAGAGTAGTCTTCTTCCTGTTGTTCTTCGAGAGCCTTGATGATGGTAATAACGCAGGCAATACCCGATTATCTGATTACCTTATTAACCCGATTTACCCGATTATCTCCGAGCCAGCTCCTCAATCATCATTCACTTCGTGGATATGGCGTTATTTTTTTGTCTTTGTTCATCGGTGAGTTCTTAACGCTTCCTGCGCTGTTCAGGCAACGAAAGAGCCCTGACAATACCGGGAACAAGTCAACACCGATTTTAATCTAATGTATTGGTTACCCGCAGGAATAAAAGAAATGGCCAAGCTTGCACTAAATCGCACAAGCCTTGAAAGAGCAAAACTGAACGATTCTAAAGAATAATATGGTTGCTTCTAGGTTGTTTCCAGGCCTTAGCTAAATGATGCAGGTTGTCTCTAGGTTGCTTCTATGTGTTTCCTAGGCTTTAGCGAGGTGAGTATAGGTTGTTTCCACGTTCATTCTCAGCGATGAGAGGTTTAAGCAAAACCACTGAGAGTCACCGACATGGCACGGTTGTCCAAACTTCAGAGACAGCAACTCGCGCTGAAACCAGCCTTTGCACCTCTCATACATCTACGGGCACGTCGTCGTTGGCTTAGGGTTTCCATCGCTTCGGGGTCGTCTCGCAGTCGCCGTCGCCTTTCCCCTTCCCTAGTATCATCTCCTTGTACGTACTCGGGATCCTCTTTGAAGCGGATCCGAAGCCCGTGCTCCCCATCTCCCTCATGGTGGTTGAAGGAACACCTAAAGAACTTTACAGAAACTGGCGCTACCTTCCCCTCTAGTTTTTATGATATAAAACTTCATGGTTTTCTACTACTGTGTGCCGTAACCCTCTTTAGAAGGCAGATGAGTAGGCATCACACAGCTAACGTGACCAGAATGAATAATAAAACAGGGTAAACTTCCTTGATGAGGCAGGGTTTCAACGCGGGCTCTCACGGTGCGAAGGCAAGCTTCATATATGCAGGACGCGACTTCATGGGAAGCAGATGAATGTGTTGTACTGACGATTATAACAACACTGAAAGGCAGAACACTTGCTATGGGCGCTTCATTTGATTATTTTCTCAAAATAGATACAAAGGCATTAATCTAGAGGCACTTTTGGTACAAAATGCAGAGAAAGCTATTTGCACATTGCTTTGAGACTTACATTCATTGTAATAAACGAAAACAAAGCGCGTGGGCGCGTGTGAGGGTCATACAGGAAGCGCACACTTGGCACGATTCAGGCTGTGCGGGTGGCAAATCGTACGACTCGAGGTGTTCCTTGAAGTGCCACTGCCTGAGCCGGCAGGCCACGTGACCTCGTTTTGACCAATTAAGAGTAAGCGCGCGCATTTCAAAATCTAGCGGCAGATTTACGACACCAAGTCATCTCGCTACAAGTCACATGAAGCCAGGCGCTCAGTGAAAAGCGATTCGCGGCAGGTCACGTGGTCTCGCTTTGATTAATCAGGGGTGAGCGCAGGCGTTCCAAATCTAGCAGCGGATTCATGAAACCATGGGATCTCTCTAGCCAATCACACTCGCGCGGTTCAAGCGTCACTGTCCCATGGTTTTCGCGGCGTAAGACTGTCCCGTGTTTCTTTTTTCCTTTTTATTCTTCACAATTCTTTCAATCGGCACTTGTCTGCACCTCTAGTAGATAAAGAACTCCAGGCGACAGCATCGTCCCTTTCGGTGATAACTGTGGCAGTTGCCTCTAAGATGTATCTCAAGAAGCAATTACGACAAGATGACGTGCATTTCATTTCAAAGGCTTGGGCAACCATCACGGAGGAGGTTGTCGCCCGCTTCTTCGAGCGGTGCTGTATAGAAACAGGCCTCGGTGTACCAAAGACGGAGAGCTTCATGAGTGCCTTGCTTCGGTTGTCGCCTCTTCCGCACCACTAGCAAACACGTCGAACATCGTGCGCGAGGAGGTTGTGAATCTTTTGTTTGGCATTGAGCGCGACTGTCGGTTGGACGTTTTCACGACGAATTAATGCAGTGTTAATGCCAATGAATGCGCATGTGATAATGTGATAATGCGAATGAATGTAATGCATGTTCCTTGTTTGGCCGATAAACAGGTTTGATTAGGGGATATTCATAATGCTTGGTGTTCCGGCAACACTGGGCGCTTCCGACAGTTTTTGTTGGGCGCCGTCGCGGATTCGTCTGCTAGTGGCTCCTAAGGAAAGGCCACGGAGAGGTTGAGCAGCAGTCGTTGGCGGAGCTTTCGGGCCAAGTAAATGCGGCCGTTTTCTTCGACACCCAGAGCCAAATGGCCAGAGGATCTCACTGTAGTGCAACAAATCGACGAGAGCACAATATCGATGTTCTGCGCGCTTAAAAACTCATCCGGACGGCAGCTGCAAAGCCGATCTGCTGTTCTCTACTGGCGGGCGCGTCCGATCTGAGGCAGGCGTCCAAGAAAAGTGTTCATTGCAGAGGAGATGTGACTGTCAAACTTCTAAGGTAGCCTTGCACTGCACAACATCTGCATTGAACATCCCACTGCGATTACATACACGAGTCATACACACTGGTCAGATAGATACTGACCCCACGTGTTTTCTGCTCAATCTCTGCAACGCTGTGCTGCTTTCCTCGGCTGATTACTTTAGCCACAGGTATATTTACAGCCTTCAAAATGCAGTGTGTCGTAGCTTTTTCCGAAATAAACAAGGCATGGGCATGTGCAGGAGCGGTGCACAGCAAACCAAACAAAACATTTGGGGAGATGCGAAGCATGTATGGAAGGGTGTTTCAGTTCCACTAACGTGAAACCCCTGGAGGGGCGAAGCGTGCAGTGTGCGCCAGTGTTTTCCACACGACTGCTGCACAACCGTTCACCGGCCACTCCGCATATATATGCACAAGATATTGACCCGCAATGTAGTGCCGGTGGGAGATTTCTCTTGTGCGTAGTTGAACAATAAAGATTCGCAGTATCCACGTTAACTAAAAGCGGACTGCGGGTCTGTGCGTCTAATCTTCCTTCTGTCTCCCATTGCCCATTAGCAGTGCTTTTGCTGTGGGAAACATCGGCTCACACTGCACGCTTCACCCCTCCACAGGTTTCACGTTAGTTGAGCTGAAACACCCTTCCCTAGATGCTTCACCAATCCCCAATTTGTCCAATTTAGAAACTCGCTAGCGGACGCTGCCTGCGTCGGCCTTGTCTCTCGTGGCAGAGGGCGCGTTCTCGTTCCTTGCAAGCTGGTAGTTCATCGCTAATCGCAGAAAGAGCGTTACCATAGTCAACGCGAACGTTTCGCTGTTTTGCCACAGGGCGACCGCTGAGGTGGTGGCGCCCACTCTTACGCTCAAGAAATGGACCGTCACTACAGGACACGACGATGCACGTCGACACGCCGAGACCCTAAGGTGATTCGCCCCTAATACTAATCGCGCGTTTCAACTTTATACAAAAAGAGCGTCCCGAGTAGTGCCCTTTTACAGCACACTGGTTGTTTATAATGTCTTATGGTCGTAATACATCGCGCTGCTTAGTACTGTCGTTGTGTTTTTTAACGCTATACGTGTGCGCTCACTGACATAACTTTTTGAAATATTCGACTATTTGATTTTACATTCCAAGGCGGCATGGGCCCGAGATCAGCGGAAAGATGAGTGCGATGATCTACCGGACAAACAGCTGCACATACTGTACGGCTCCGTAGCTCTTAGCTTCATGTTCGTAGCGCACGCTGACCGAAGAAAGCTAGCTAGCTTATGATGAAAGTGACCAACTAGACTGCACGAAGAACTAAGAACTGCGGTTGAAGAGCGCTTTTGCGCGGGCTGGTCATTTCCGTACCAAATCACAGTGCCAATGTTGTCGACGAAACATGTTCGTGCGGTACTTTCTTTTTCTTCGTTCAGGTAACTGATACATTCGATGAAAATTAGTGTTTCCTTCTTCCCGGCATCGTCAGGGCTCCCGCGTTGTTGCCTGAACGGCGCACGAAGCATTCGGAAGTCATCGCAAAACGAAAATAAAAACCAGTAGCACCTTAAAAGCTGCGATATGCGACTGGTTTCATTTTCGCGCCCAACAAAACATGGCCAGCGCCTCCTGTATTTTTTCAGTGCCTGGGCGATCGCTCTCCTCGGGCCGTCGAGCGCGCGCTCCGCCTCCGCTTGCAGCTGCCGCGTGGTGGCGCTGTGCAAGTAGACAGGTTTGGAAAAGACAGGTGCAAGGGTCACAGGACCCAGCTTCCGCGAAGTAGTTTTGGGAAGGGGAGGGGACAATACAGCAGCAGTGGCACGCGCTAGTAACCGAGGCAGTGGCCAGGTGCGGGACAGTCCAGCAGAAAAGTCGGAGCACGTGATAATCGCCGGGGACTCGAATTTAGTTAGATGCGCAGAAGCAGTCAAGGAAAGGGTGAGAGGCAACAAACGAGTTTTAATAGGGAAATTCCCGGGACATGGGGCTGGGATCAGTGATGAGACAAGATAGCGCAAAACTCGCAACTAAGGCTAATGGACGTAACCTTGTGATAATCGCGGGAGGTCTAAACGACGTCTTGAATGAAGAATCAGCCGAACTAGCGACCACATTAGCGAAAGGGGTAGATGACATGCGCGCCATTTCCCCTCAGGTGCAGATAGTGGTATGCACAATACCGGAGGTACCGGTGCGTGACGGCAACCTGCAAAGAGCGGTTGTCGACGCAAACAAAGAGGTATGGCAGATGAGTCGAGAGAAAGGCATCGAGGTTGTGGAAATAAACAGAGAGGTGCACAGGTGGGGTGGTTTTCGAAGAGACGGAATACACTTTGATAGGAGGCTTGGCCATGAGGTGGGTTGACGACTTGCGGGACGCGCAGTAGCTTTTTTTGGGGGGCACGCGGGCCCTTCGGTGCCCGGGGTAGCTTGTAATGAGGAAAACAACCAGGGGGGCTCTTTGACAGGCAGTATAGCGAAAAACCAGAGAAAAGGTAAAAGGGAGAAGGCGCGTGTTGCAATTAGTTACATTAACATGCAGGGTGGCAGAAACAAGGCAAAATGGTTAGAGATTGAGGGACAGTTAAACAAGGAACAGATAGGTGTTTATGCGGTTACAGAAACACACCTCAGAGACTTGGAAGAGCCACCACATACTGACAATTATATTTGGGAAGGATGTAACAGGATCACATCAGAAAGAAGAGGTGGGGGTGTTGGAATGCTAATTCATAGCAGAACAAAATGGGATAGAGTGAAACAGACGTGTTCAGAGCACCTCTGGGTTTCGGGCACAGTAGGTGGAAACAAAACGTGGCTAGGTGTAGCTTACTTGTGGACGGGAAATAACTGCAGAGAAAAGAATGTGGAGATAGTGAAATGCATAAGCACCTATATTAGAGAATTTGGTCATGATGCCGAAATAATCCTTCTAGGCGACATGAACGCTCACATTCATGTCCTTGACGGATATTCAGACACCAATGGCAAGTTATTGCTAGATCTCTGCGAGCAACATAGTCTTGAGATAGTTAACGTGGGGCCTAAGTGTGACGGGCAGATCACGTGGGAAGTCGGAAACAGGAAATCGAACATTGATTATTGTCTCATGACTGAAGGAATATATGACAAACTTAGAGAGATGAGAATAGACGAGGAAGGCATTAACAGCTTGGGTAGTGATCATAAACGCATAATATTACAAATAGGATATAAAACTGAAAATAAGAACGCAGAATCAAAGTTTGGCAGCTTGTATCTAAATGACAAACAAATAACAAATATAGCCGCAAGAGTCGAGGAAAAAGTAGACGAACTACCAGGCAAAGACTGGAAGTATAGTGAGCTGCTACATGTAATCACGAAGCAAAGGGAAAAAGAGAAGAAAACTATTTGTTGGAAAGGAAAGACAAAGCCAAAAAGTTGGTGGAACAAAGAAATCCGGGAGGCGATCGAGAAGCGACGTGAGGCATCACGGGAGCACAGACAGGCAAAAAAGGAGAAGCGGCCACAGGACGAAGTCAACCAAATATGGGAAATATATTTAGAGCAAAAATCCATTGTGCAGAAATTAGGCGAGGCAAAAATTAAAGGTGAAAGTGAACGCTGGATGATAGAGATTCGCGAAAAGAAGAAGGCCGCGCCTAGGATATTTTGGAGCCACCTAAAAGCGCTGGGTAGGAAGTCTGTCACAATGTAACAACATATGGTAGACGAAGGAGGAAATCAATTGGAAGGGCGTGAAGCGCTAGGTTACATCCGAAAGATAACAGCCGATTCGTTTAAAAAGGTCTCGCAGGGGATTCCCCCGGTGAGTAAAAGTATGCAAAGGAGTGAAACTGACGAAGATGTAGTACTAGAGAATTTCAATTGGAAGAAGGCCGAAGGAAAAATTCCTAAGCGCACTACTCCGGGCTTAGATCGGGTTCCCGTCAGCCTCATTAACGAACTCTGACATAACACTAAAGAAACACTGCTGAAAGCCGTAGAAAAGTGCCTACAGGAGAGGCAAATACCAGACAGTTGGCGAAAAAGTAGAATGAACTTAATCTATAAAGGCAGGGGAGAAAAAGATAACATACGCTCGTATACACCGCTAACCATTACATCGGTGCTATACAGGTTGGCGATGCAGGCAGTAAAATTAAAAATAGAAGCGTGGGTAGAACAAAATGATATTTTGGGAGAACTTGAGAATGGATTTCGAATCGACAGGCGGTTAGACGATAATCTGCTTGTTCTTACCCAATGTATAGAAATATCGAAAATAGAAAACAGGCCCTTATACGTAGCTTATCTAGATATCACCGGGGCGTATGACAACGTTAATCAGGAAATTTTGTGGGATATATTGAAAGAAGTGGGCATAGGGGACGATTGTATACAGCTTTTGAGCGAAATATACCGATAAAATACAGTTTGTATAGAATGGGAAGGAATAAGTAGCAAGGACAGCGTTGAAATTAGCAAGGGGCTGAGACAGGGATGTCCTTTGTCCCCGCTGTTATTCATGATGTACATGGTGAGAATGGAAAAAGCGCTAGAAGGTAGCGAAATTGGATTTAATTTGTCGCACAAACAGGTCGGCACGATGGTTGAGCAGAAGCTACCAGGTCTATTTTATGCTGATGATATCGTCTTATTTGCGGACAGTCAAGATAATATACAGCGACTGGCAGATATATGCGGAAGGGAATGTCAGGCCCTAGGACTAGGATTTAGTGCAACAAAATGTGGATTAATGGTATTCAATGATCACGAAGACCATGCGGTCTTCATACAGGCCCAAAAAATACCGAGGGTAAGCGAGTACAAGTACCTCGGAGTAAGGGTAAATGAGGGGGATAGATATATGGAGCTACAAGAGAAAGCATCAGTAGCAAAGGGAAAGAGGAATGTTGCAATCATGAAGCACAGAGCTTTATGGGGATACAATAGGTACGAGGGGCTTCGAGGGCTGTGGAAGGGTGTGATGGTTCCGGGGCTTACATTTGGGAACTCAGTGGTGTGCATGAAGTCAGAGGTACAATCAGGAATGGATGTAAATCAAAGGACGGTGGGCCGCCTCGCGTTGGGCGCTCACGGGAAGACGATAAATGAGGCTGTAAAGGGTGATATGGGATGGACAGGCTTTGAATTGAGGGAAGCTCAGAGCAAAATGAGATTCGAAGAGAGGCTCAGGAAAATGAAGAAGAGTAGATGGGCAGAGAAGGTTTTCAGGTATTTGTATAGAAAAAAATCACAGCATATCCACGGAATGAATGAAAACCTTTATTGGTGAAAAGAAATTCTCCCGGTGAAGGTGGAGCCCTCAGTCCAGGGCCCCTGTGGCCTTTGTGAATGATGATGAGTGGGCCAAGCTGCGGAGGTTCATCAGTAAACCGTGAATGTTCCGTGAATTCTGCCCAGTACATCATCACCGACGTGAGATCGGGCGCGTTTATACTAAAGGTTCGATGAGAGTTATGACGACTTGCAGCTCACTTTAATTTTACATGTACGCTGTGAATTTTCATTGTTTAGAAAATCATTGCTTTAGAAAACATCTGGCGTCTTTCGTTAAGCAGCTGGCGTCTTTTCGTTTTGCTTTAGAAACATCTGGCGTTCTTTCGTTTTGCTTTTAGAATACATCTGCCGTCTTTCGTTGGTTTATTTAATCAATCAACGGCGTTTTGAACGAAATTTTTATTGTTTAATCACGCACAAGAGAAATCTCACCAGGCACTACCTTGGAGGTAAACAATGGCTGCTAATGGGAATGAGAGACAGAAGAAGTCGGCTTTTAGCTAACACTTACACTTCTACTTCTACTAACGTTTCCTACTGCAACATGCCAATGGCTCCTAATGGGGAATGAGAGACAGAAGAATTCGGCTTTTAGTTAAAGCGCACGCTGCGAATTTTTTATTGTTCAACAACGCACAGGAAAAATCTCCCACCGGCACCACCTTGGAGGTTAAGATCTGGTACTAGCGTTACGACTGGTTACGCACTACGACTACGAGGGACGAACGGGTGGCGTTTTAAGGAGCTTCGCCCCTAAAAGCGTTGACACGCAGTGGAGAAAAACAACTAGGAGGCTCACCAGTAAATATACGGCTAGCAGTGCGGGCGATATGGCAACAAGGAGCATTAAGCGGAAGGTCAGAGAGGCGGAGAGGACTTATTGGATGGCAGCGATGGAAAAGAAGCCGGCTCTGAGTAACTACCGAAAGGGAAAAAACGAAATAAGGAGGGAAAGGTTTTATGATAATTCAAGGGGAAGCGCTTTACTGTTTGAAGCAAGGTCGGGCTGCCTTAGAACGCGTAGTTATAAAGCAAGATTCAGTAACGAAGAAGAACAATGTACATGCTGCGGGGGAACTAAGGAAACGTAGAAACATGTACTGATTGAATGTGGCGATATTCACCCAGGTATACTGGTGGGCACGAGTCTATAGGAAGCCTTGGGTTTTAGGGACAACAATGGAAAACTGAGCACGTCCGCAATAAAAATAAGTAAGAGACGGTTAGAGTATTGGTGGCAGAAAAGTAGAGATAAAGTACAAAAATAAATAATGGGGAAAAAAGGCCATTCTACCTTAACAGGCAGAGAGATAAACCGTGAATTTATAATTTTTTGGTATAGTAACATAGATTTAATCAATGTAGATAAGGTATTAGGCCAGCATGAAACAAGGAAGTTTTTTTTCGTTTTTCTTCGAGCGTGGTGGCAGCCATGTCACCGCCCCGTTATAAAGGGGACGCTCGTAGCATCCATCCATCCATCCACGGGAAGCTGGCGCTGAGCGGCCGCGCGTATTACAAAGCTCACGAATTCGTGTTTGCATCAGACTTTATTTGCGTTCGTGCTTCTCGCAGGCTTTCACAGGTACAGGGGCATGGAAAGAAACGCGAACATAGCGGCGCGCTGTTTTCATCACGCTCTGACCGTGGTGGCAATAAAAAGATGCCAGATGGTCATTGATTGTATCACGGAGGACTCCGTCGTTTCATCAATCATCCAGGCAATAACCACTCGAAAATAAATGCCAAGCAGCAAGGAATGCAGGTGCCGCATGTTTGCGTTTCTTTCCATCCCCACTGTACGTATTCCGCAGGTAGTTTATCAGGCCGTGCTGCCAGTTCGATGCTTGCATTCGAGTTTGACAGCATTCGCGTTTTATTTTCTACTTCAGGCTATTGCAGCCACATCATTCGCATGTCGTTACTGTTGTGTTCCACTCTGCGAATGGAACGGAACAAAATCACGATTGTCTTTTTTTATTTCCGTTATTGATAACGAAGAAAAAAACTCACAGGGTCCCTTATGCATTCACCTAGGACGACTGAAAGGCGAAAGCCATCTGCTTTTTCTTCCCAGTCAATGTATTGAACATCCCCTGCCACCCTCCGAGAATTTTTTTGCACCTGACGTGGTTTTCTTACAGACTCAAGGATCGGAGGCACTGCAAGCTCTCTGCGCCTCAGATGGTTATGCACTGCTTCTGTGATCGGCCCATTTTGACCAAGCGAAGATGTAATATCACGAGGTCACGTGATGTGACGTCACGATGACGTCGCAAAGTTTTATTATCTGTGACGTCATCACGTGATGACTTCTTGCATCACTCGTGTTGACGCCGCCGACGGTCAATTTTCGCGTTTGATGGGGCGTCTAAGGCTTTCGCCTTAATACACCGTTCGGCTGTCCTTCCATGAAATTCCAGCTACCACTGGTGTTCGGGAGAGGTGGCTTGCAGTAATTAGGCGCGAGGATTGGTCTCCTAATACATATTCAAACTACACTAGAATATGTAGCCGTCATTTACGACCCGAAGATTTCATAGAATATAAGAAGCGGCGGCTAAAGAAGGATGCCGTAGCGTCAGTCTTTGCAGACTACCCTTCAAGTTTGCAGCCCAAGGTAAGAACTGAACCAAGCATGGCAAGTATCGCTAAACGTGACCGTGCTGCGTCTGAACTGTCAACGAATGCATGTACGAGTAGCAACGCTGCCTTGCGATCGCCGCCATGTGCAACGCTGACACTAGGTCCTGAAGCTGAAGAATCAGAGCCCATGGACACCACATGCGTTACCGCGAAACAACCGACAGTCATCATGTACAGTGTTACAATAAATGCGTTCACATGGCTAGGCAGGTTGCCCCATGCGACAAAAGCGTCAGGGTCAACAGCCATGCGGCCTCCACATTGCTCACTACCGAAAAGTCCAAATGGAAGAGAAAATGAATAGAGCTGAGGAGCCAGATACTGATGCTACAACAATCCGTCGACAAAAACAAAGACGAACTCAAGCAACTGACAACAGGCCGCATTTTTCACACCTATCACATTGGCTCAAGTTGAGAGTCGGCACTACGACTGTACACTCGAACAACAGCGTCTATTCACAAACATCGTCCAGCGTTATGGGAAGCACGCGGCATATGCAGCTTAATGTCGTGCGTTTTTCGTACCACCACGATTAAACTGGTTTAAGCTCTGAAATGGTGGAATCACTTGGCATAGTTCCTCATTTTCTGGCACCAGCTGTTGCTTTTTCCCGGTGGCAACAAATGTAATTCTCAAAAGCTTTACGAAGGGAACGGGCGATGACGTATATCCCTGGAAGCAGTCTAGTGACATTTCGTGTTATTGAGCGCATGAACTCCACGCTTGCGTATAGTGCTGCACCAGCAGGCGGTAGCACGCACCGCGGAACTTTAAGCGCCCAAGCTTTCATTATAAGCTCCTCGCAAATGCTGATTTAAAAAATCCGCTTTCGGTCAATCAAAAACCGACTCCCAGTCAAGCGAACGTAACGGTGACAAAACAATTTTCCGCGCATCACTGGCATGCGCTCTCTGGTATGGGCCTAGGAGACGACGCGCGTGCGTCTCGATCAAGTAGCCGCGAACGACACATGCCTTTGAAATGGCCTGGGTGCCCAGAACGACAAGGGCTTCATGCTTCCCGTTTACAAGTTTTCATTATACTTTAAACAGTGCGAATACAGTCGAAAACTGAACCATATAGCAGCTGCGAATGCAGCAACGGCATTCGTTTCCGCGAGCGACAACGCGACGGCGGGTCTACTACGGTGGTGGCGCCTAGCGGCTAAAAGCCGCACTAACGCCGGCGGCCGGTTCTCATTGCGGTCCTCTCCTTCGCCCAGGCACAGAAAAATGGAGGGGGCGCTGACATGGCGAATCAAGCTTATGGGCTTTTCTACAGATGGCGCTGTACATTTTGAATATCCCCTTTCATTTTACTGCATACCAAAAGCTGGCCCACCTCCTATTGTCGCCGAATTTTCTATGGATTTTAAGTGGGCTATTTCGCAGGACTTTACGGTTGCTCCTGTCAAAGTCTTGAATAATATTTGCTTTGCCGTTTAAATGATAAAGAAAATAGTAACAATGAGTTCAATTTTGCATTAGGGTGTGCCCTGTGCTTCAGCCAACGTTAGGCAAGGTTAATAAAAAGTATATAGCAAACGAGCACTCACTAAATAGACTGTCAAGGTGCCTGTGATGTGTCCAGTAACATGTCGTTCTCCGCCAGAAACCACATTTTTCTGAGCAAAATTCTTGGTCATATGAAATAATACAACAAGTTAGCTAACGTTAGCTGAGATACGATATACGTCGCGGCTAGTAAAGCTCTTTGATTTCTGTTATCCTTAGTCGGACGACTTCTGTAAGACGTAAATTTGCATTTGTGTTTTCGTGTTGTACAGTATCCGTGTTTTACGTGATCAAGAGCTATCTATTACCACAACCGAATACGTAAATAAAACCAAATTATACCTAAAATCACTGAGCTGAAGCGACCTACGCATGTACTATTCCTCCTTTGTTCCTCTCTTTATGCAGGTGGGCAGGTGCAGAGGAGGTTCCTGCCTCGAACTTCAGCATCATAGTGTGCTTGAACGCTCCAAACTGGGCGTCTTCTCCGGATCGAGACATTATGACTATTTCGACAGTCCAGAGAGGGAGAATCGTGACAGGAAAGCTCTCATGGTAACCAGTGGTGGCCATGCAAGAATAAATGTCTTCCGTGAAGCAAGCACCAATAGGGATTCCGGCCATGTTCCCAGCGACAGCGTAAATCCCAACGTTGTCACCGTGCTTCCCACCAGTGTCTCAATAGCCCTGGCTTCAATACATAAGCTCTTCCGTGGCAAACGAGCAGCGCCACGTCTGAACGGAAAAAAAGTTAATGGGAAAAATATGCAAAAAGGAGCTGCCCAAGGAAATATGGGATATGGGGTTCACCCCTTTCCTAGCAATCCGGGTAACGTACATCCGCGTAGGCGCAAGAACATTCTACTGCGTCACAAAAAGAAAGTGATTGCTGCCGCTGCGGCCACCGCTATCGCGGGAACCGCCATCGGTCTGAAGGTCGCTAAAATTGCGAAAAAACCACAATGCCGCCGTCACCGTGGTAAATCCTGCGATAACTCTGAAGAAAGTGAGACTGGAAGTAGCGATGAGAAGCCCAAAACTAAGAAGAAGAGAATGCGCAAGAGAGTTAAGAAAGGTGAATTAGAAGCAACCTTCACAGACAAAAACAATTCAGGTAAAGAGGAAACATCAAGTAGCGAGAAGGAAACCCCTGACACAAAGGATAACGGCAAGAAAGCCACCGACAACAGCGACAAAAATTGACGACGAAAATTACATTCCTCCCTTACAAGTCAATGAGGATGGTCCCACACCCGATTTCTCACGTGCACTGTAAGCACTGCAAGAAAGAATGGGATAATATATATGCATATTACCGCGATTCACGAAAGTTGTCACTACCGCTACTCAAATAAGTAGCACCGAAAGTGAAGTAAACTTTCAAACGCTGATATTTGAGTGCACATCAGTGCTGGTGGTGCTGTTCCACCGGCGTTGGTATAGAACATATACTGAAATATTGAAAGGATATTCTATATTCCCAGTGAATTATTCTTTATCACACATATATAAGAAGTGATAAGAGCCCACACATTTATCGGTTTATTGCAATAACTACATATATGGTACTTTCCATATTTACCTGCGGGAACTAACAGGCACCTAAATAGTCCGCCCCATTTCGTGAGCTGTGCCTCCAAGAAATTTCTCGGATACATTACCTAATCGTAACCTCTCAACCATCCATATCGGTTCCACAATCTGTGGGGTTCAACACATTGTATGCTGGGTGGGTACTGAAAGGACAAAAGCGAGGTCCTGGTCACCAATCCCAAATTTGATGACATTCAGTTTAGGCCCAGCTTTTGGACCCAGAACAACAATTGTGAAATTAGTTGCCTGAAAAAAAATTCTACTCGCCAGAAACACTTATCTGCAAATTGAGCAATTTCTGAAATTTGAGCACACCTAGCGAAAAAAATGAACGAGAAACAACGGACGACCTTTCGAGATAAAAAAAAAATTACACAAAATTTTTTTTTTGTGTGCAAGGAATTTGGAGAGCTTGGCTGTTCCCCCCGTATTAGGAACAGGTAATTAGCGAAAGTGACACGTGTTTTCACAGAAGTAGTGCTTATTGTGTAGTGATATATGAGAGCTTGTTCAATATCTGGTGGTGTTTGGCAGCTATAGCGCCATTTGGCGTAGATGCACCGATGTTGACGCCTAGTGGCACATCTCCATCTCCATCGCGAACAAAGACGATTGCAGACTTGACAAGAATGACCAAATTCCAACGAAACGAACTCACGCTGAAACCTTGCGTTGGCGCCTCCTGTATAAGCACGGGCTCGCTCCGCTTCTCGGTAGGCTGGATCTTGCCATCGAGCACGCACGTAAGCAGCGTACCTCTCGCGTATACGATCCCCGTGTTACGGATCTTGCCGACGCAGTCTCGTCTGTTGCAATTCCCTGGCCACGTTTTCCGGATCTGCTCGGCGCCGTCGATTTCGTTCTCGCGCAGCGGTAAGCTTCGCTTTTCAGATCGTGGCTTCTTCCTCAGGAGTGCGATTTAGCTTCGGACGACCCATGGCTGCATATAGTTAGGCACGAGCTCTAGAGTAGCTTTGATAAATGATCACGCCGTCGCTTCTGTTGGCTTTATTTTTAGTCGACCAGTGGTGAGTCGTGAGAGTTACCCAATTTCTGTGGCACATACCCGTCAAGATGATGATAGTTTTCTGCGATCGACTCACAAGGAACGATTTGCTAAACGGGTGCACTGTTAAATATAACTGTAGTTGACATATTCTCAAAGACAGTGTTAACAAATTGGCCGCTCATGTTGCATACGGTGGCAAGCATTGTCTCTTCATCGACCACTTAGTGAAATTGTTGTGCTGGCCGCTTGCGCATGGTGGGCGCTCACATTAAATCAGTGGCATGCTCGCACTTACCTGAACGTGGTAAGCCCGAGCGTGATTACAGAAAGCTGTAGGAAAAAGCGTGTCGACGGTATTCGTTATATTCATTGCGTATCTCATAGGCTAAAGAAAGTAGGGTGTAGATACGGCGTTAACCCTTCCATTCCCACATACAGTCAGCGCAGTGCCGGCAACTGAAAATGACATTTTCATAGTTTTCATTCAAGGATTAATACCTGAAAAAACTTACAACAATTCATATACATTTTCTAAGAATTTTATTACTGCCACGTTTGTTACAGTCAGGAATGAGGAGTTGAAAATAGGGGACCATGAACTGAACTTTCAAAGCAGTTGATTTTTTTCCGTATCAACGCACAGGTAAGATGAGTTCTTCTCCACAGTTGATGTTGACAGCCTTCTTCACCAGGTGAAATATTTTCGTTTGTTCATCAGAGTCGATGTAAGTTTAACTTCTTCATCCTCACTGTCTGTGGAGCTTTCTCCATCCGTGCGTGGCAGTTTCTTCGGCGAAATATACTCTCGTTTGCAATCTGAGCCTTCCAAGTCTTCATTTTTGGTTCCGCTCGGACATTAATTTTGAAATATAGTTTCTTGTATTTGCTCGTCTATCAACTGTTGCCTCCATAAAGAAGAACCTTTGTGTCTTTGAGGTTCTCTAAAGCTTCTTTTGCAGTATATTAATGAAAAAGAAAGACAATTGCGGCGCATTGCATACTTCGGTACACTTTCTTGGCCCATCCGGAAGCTGGACTTCCCAGTCCTGAGTGCCACAAACGTGTATGCACGCCTAAACTGCACATACAGTTGACAATAATCAATGAAACAAAAATACTACAAACTACGCTCGTTCCGTAGGCTTCGGGAAAAAGATTATAGGCATTAATAACTAGATATTGCAAGTAATAAGCAAAGAGGAGCATGAACAAGCCAGGAGCTCGCCGCCTTTGCCGACCGCACGTGGTGTCCATGTTTTCAATGGAAGAAGCCCTCAAGCGCAGTACATGTAGCGCTATCTATCAAGCGTAAGTGAAAGCTTGGACTTCCACGGTTGTGGCAGCAGGGAATCAGTGGTCCCTTAGTGGAATTTTGAGAAAAAAATAATCAAAGAAAACTGCAACAAAAGTGGCACCTGGGATATAAAGGGTTATTGTTGCTTTTACGGCTGCCAATAAGCTAGGAAACATATGGGCCACAGTACAGAGAAAGAATGAGCGGGTGATAGACAAGAGGCGGGCTGACATTTGTTTTGTCAAACATACCAACAAATTTACTGATTGCCGTACGTGTGTGGTGTATAAAATTCCGTTTATCTGCGGCCGCTTTTACGTTGCGCAAACGGGCCGCTATGTTAACCAGAGATTAATGGAACATTAGGGATCGCTAACCGGATGCTCACCATCTAAACTATCTTTACATTGTCGAGAGTGTAAGTGCACGCCAAAATTCGATGAATGCACGATTTTATACCGGCACAACAATAAAGAAAAGCGTTTAATTTTCGAGGCCTGGGATATCAATAATAGTAGTAGCGCATGCGTGAGTCAACCATCGATTAACCTGCATAAAGCGGAAATCAACTGTTATCTGCCACGTAGGCCACCACGCGTGCCGGGTTGATACGTTCGCCTATACGCGATGCGCAGCGCCTATAGGGGCGCCACTGAAAGTCGCGTAGCGGCGGCCGTTGGAACCGCTGGCGGGTCGCGTAGCAGAAGCCTCCTTCCACTGCAAGCATGACGGAAGTGCGCACGTGCGATTTGCCGCTTGTGCGCGTCCCAAATAATTACTTTTGCGGCGATAGTGTACGCAAAGGAGCCGCACTTTATAATAGTGGATGTGTGTCCGATGTCATAGCTGTGTTGGACGACAATGTCACCATACGCGCCAAGTGTTTGCCACAGACAAGTGTCAACAAGCTTCCCTACGAAGTGGAGCTCATCGTAAGCACACCGCTTTCTTTATAACGTCCCGATCACTAATGCCTGCATGCGTTGACGCGTGAACCAACGTTTTTTCTCGACACAGTAGCTTCGTTTACGTGCCATGTGTTTATATAGTAGATTTTGAGGGAGCGCTGTCGCACCGGCGCATGGATTTCACGGGTGCGGCCACGCGAAGGGTCAGCGTTGGTAAAACGTTGAAACCAGCACGATAAACTTGTGAAAAAATATCTCGGCAGCTTGCGCTAGTGGCGCGGGACTGAGTCACTGCGGAGCTGGTGGTCACCGAGCTTGTCATAGCAGCTTGGCTGCGTATTTGCTGGGTGTGCTCAGATAAGAACGTCGGTGCATGTCCGTCGACCCCGTGTAATTTCGCTGAAAAAGATATATATTGTTGTCTATAAGTGAAAGCAGGCGTTCTCTAATTATTTCGACCTTTTTCTTAAGCGAATTGAGCTGTTTTTTGTTTATGCGCTTTCTTTTTTTTCTTTTTTTAGGTAGCGGGCGAGCGCGGTCGGGCTGCAGAAGCGCCGCTTGTGCCGCCACGCAGCGTCTGCGTTATCACGTTACC
Source organism: Rhipicephalus sanguineus (assembly GCF_013339695.2). NCBI lineage: Eukaryota > Metazoa > Arthropoda > Arachnida > Ixodida > Ixodidae > Rhipicephalus > Rhipicephalus sanguineus. The sequence continues at coordinate 134,083,641 of NC_051179.1, read as the reverse complement.
GACGTGCCATGGGATCCTCTCAGTAGATCCCCTCCAGCCACCTCCTTTGTGAGCCGTACGCAGGCACCGGTGATCGCATTCCAGTGCCATCATTCGGTAGAATCAGGGGCGTAGCCAAGGGGGGGGGGGGGGGGGGAGTTGGGGTTTCAACCTCCCCCCCCCAAAAAAAAAAATTTTTTTTCAGTTTTGCTTGCGTGTATACACACGCACACATACAAACGCACGCACGAACATACATAAACATGGTTGACCCCCCCCCCCCCCCCCCGAAAACAATTTCTGGCTACGCTTCTGGGTAGAATGCAGCCGATTTCATGCAAAACACGTGTGATTCCGCGGCGCTTTTGTAAAGGAGCCGTCACCTGCCCCACATTCTCTGGCATTGCGCTTCGCGCCATTCGTTTTTCAAGAGAGCCTAGGCATCGCGTCTTATCAGTAATAGCAACCTCCTGTGCATTGTAGCGTCTACAATATAGGCGAGGTGACCAACTGTAAACGTAGTAGCGTTCGCTGAATACGTAACGACATAAATGGAGAAATAAAAACACGGTAATCGTTCTAACACTGCCGTAAACAAAAGCGCGATTGCATACTTTTTACGTCGTACAGCCGCAATCCACCGCCGCCGTCGCTCTCGCTCATAAAATAGCACCGGAAACCTGTAGAAGTGCGTTCCTGACGATTTTTTCTGTGTGTTTGAGCAGCCGACAACGCAGCAGTTATTTTTCGACATCGCTGAGGCCCGACAAAGTCGTTAAATCACGATGAAAACACATCAATCCGTGTACTCGCGCAGACGCTCGCGGGAACACTGCTCGCCGGGACCCGTCAGCGCTTCCGAGCCGTGGCGGCAGATGGCGTCATCGGCGCTTTACGCATCGCTTATTGCTTCGGCACACGCACATAAGTTTTCGTGCCTTTTTCTTTTCCGCCATTGCGCGCCTTTTCAGTTGTTAGTCGGCGTTTGTGGTGGCTTGCCTTCTCTCTTGTGTCCGTGTTTGCACGCCCTAACTCTTTAACATGAACACTTACCAACTAGCTTAGGTATCTGTCATTTTACGCATTTGATAACATTCCAAAATGATTGATAGGTGGGCTAGTTGTTACTTCATATTCGTTCAGCCAACTGGGAGTGCGTTCTGGGAGCACGTTCAGCGAACTGGGAACAACGGATAACGTAAGAACGCCACAACATAAGCACTCACTAAAAACAGTTGTTAGTGAGCGCTCCTGTTGTGTGGTTCTTACTTTGTGCGTTGTCCCTTCCCGCGCTCCCACTTCGCTGAACGAGCATGCGATAACACCCTGCTCGCGAGGCCTGCCGTCGAAGCGGAGAGGAAACGCCCCGCCCGTCTTCAACAAGCATGAAAAGACGCGGAACATTGATCGTAAGGGCGCGGTCGCTATCGCTGGCGCTCGCGTTATATCTCGGCAGCCATCGGCGGGCGACTCTTATATCCTCCTACTGCTGCGCTCTCAAGATGCTATACCACTTTCGAGCTCTGACGCTGCCAGCAGTCTTCGAGGGCTTGCACAGGAGTTCACGCTCGCTTTACGGTGCCCACCAAGCAGCCAAACCAACCGAACCAATCGTCAACGCCACCTATCCTCTTTGATGCATCTCCGTGTGCCAACTGCACTCCGCCGAATAAAGGCCACAATGCTTTATTGCTTATTGCTAGGGGTTGAATTTCCTAAAATCTATTCCTTTGGTATTGAAACGGCCGACAACGCACTGTGCGATACCTGTCGTTGCGAGGAGACGCTACACCGCATCAGGTGTGACTGTCCGGTATCTAATGTTCAGAGACAGTCACTGGCGTTCGTTCTAGAGTACCTTGACAATAAACAAATATCTAGCGAAACTATTCTTGCATGTCGTCAACAGAAGACATCGCAGCTGATGGCGACGAAGGCACTTCTGAAATTTTTAAGAGAAACGGACTTGGACAAACGGCTGTGACCGTAATGTCGCGTTCCACACAACAGTGACGGATTGTGACTGTGTGTGTACTGTCTTAAGTACTGTCTTTCTCTCTTTCCTCTCCATCTTTAAATCTCCCCCACCCTGTTACCATGTGCAGCGTGGCAAACCGGTTTTCCTAAGCTGGTTAATCTCCCTGCCTTTCCTTCTCTACTATTTCTTCTCTCAACGCGAAAACACTTAGATCGGTCGTATTCTTTTACACCAGCATTTTGTAGAGATTCCCGCGAGATCGGATCCAAAAGAGTGCGCTAACAGCCTCACTTTGTATAACGTGACAATTTATTGCCAGCACATTCGTTGCTTCGCCCTTGCGGTGAAACTGTGACTTTTCCCCCTCTCTAATTGTGCGCATTTGCGCGGCGCACAGTTACGCCATCAAAATTGGCTCTCTGGTAACCTCATAACAGCTTTTTCCGTACACAAAACAAAAAAAAAAAACAAAAAAATCGCTCTAGCTTGCACTACAGGCGCAAAGCTAAATGCACAGCGGAGCTCATGGACGCCTAGCTAGTTCTCGTGTTTTCAAGGTTAAACGAGATTTTTACAAGTAATGCCGGGTTATGCCATGCGCAGTTCGTCGTGACGTGACGTGACAAGTGCCACGTGACACTAGTCACACGGCTAGCGACGTCTCATTTTGTCACGTGACACTAGTCTTGCGACACCAGTCGCGTGAGTACTCATGTGACACTACTAGTTACGCGACGCTAGTCACGTGAGCAGTCACGTAACATCTTGTTGTCACGTGACTAGTGACTGACTAGGGACGTTACGTGGCACTAGTCACCTGAGCAGTAACGTAACTTTCTGTTGTCGTGTGATGCTTGCATCACGCGGCTAGTCACGTGACGCTAGTCATGGGAGTAGAGTAGTGTCGAGGTCTCGCGGAGCATGTGCTGCACCGGTTGTCAATTGCTGGTTACTAGGCAACCCGAAGGGTTCTGTGCGACACCAGGCAAACCACGGCGAACTAGAACGTCTTCACTGTTACAATGTACTGTTACTATCCTTATTTCTCGAATGTACTTCGCCAAGAGCAAACTGTCTTTATTTATGTCAATCCTAAGATAATGAAGAGGAAGTAGAGAGCGTGTGCAGGCCGACTTGCTGATTTGTATGCGCTGGGCACAACTAGGCCGTTCATTGTGATGATAGTTTCAACACGAAAGTGTTTTATGCCGGGGCCCACCAAGACTTTCATGACGTATTTCCGTAACGGAAATACGTCAGCAAAATGAACGCCATCAGATGGCAAAGAAAGAAAACCGGAAGAAAACGTTCCCGTTTCAGGAGTCGAACCTACGACCTCTCGGTCCGCGACGATGCATGGCGAGCGTTTAGCCCATTGAGCTACTGGCCAAACACATAACAGAGTGTACATGAACGCGCCTGTGGGATGCCGTGTCGATGGAAGGACGCAACCCAACATAAAACGTAACAACTGTTTATTAACAGAGTAGCAGCAGTGGGGCGAGCATACCGACGCTGCGCTCAGTCGGGTAGCGAAGGAATGATTACTTCCGAGCTTGACAGCTTGGTTTTAATGCCACCGTCGGTGACGTAAGCCTCCGGTGACGCTGCGGTGGCGCTGTCCCTTATCGGAGGCATGGTGTAGCATGAAGCCGTGTCACGCCGGGCTAGATAGTGATGAGGTGGAGGCTGCGCCGGTTTGTGCGCAGTGTGTTGCCACATCACCCCCCCCCCCCCCCCCCCCCGCGGAGTACAGAGCCCTCAGGGTCTGTAGAAATCTGGGAGGCGTAACAGACGTCCAGGTCGGTAGCGGCCGCACTGGTAGCAGCATCTGCGTTGACAGCAACCGTTAGAACGGAGCTTTGGGGGGCGTAGTCCACAAGAGGCTGCGCGGAATCTCCGGGCGAATGCGGTCCGTTTTGCATGCGCTGCTGCTGTTCCTGAAGTTGCTGTTGAATTTGTTCCACTTGCTGCCGAAGAGCGGCAAGGGCTTCCGTGTCGGCCATAGCGGTGCGGTTTGTTCGGTTTCCGGGTCACCAGATGTGGGATGCCGTGTCGATGGAAGGACGCATCCCAACATAAAACGTAACAACTGTTTATTAACAGAGTAGCAGCAGCGGGGCGAGCATACCGACGCTGCGCTCAGTCGGGTAGCGAAGGAATGATTACTTCCGAGCTTGACAGCTTGGTTTTAAAGCCACCGTCGGTGACGTAAGCCTCCGGTGACGCTGCGGTGGCGCTGTCCCTTATCGGAGGCGTGGTGTAGCATGAAGCCGTGTCACGCCGGGCTAGATAGTGACGAGGCGGAGGCTGCGCCGGTTTGTGCGCAGTGTGTTTCCACACGCCTTTTATCTTTCACACTTTCCTCTCACAGTGCTCTTGGATAGATGGATGGATGCTATGAGCGCCCCCTTTATAAGGGACGGTGACATGTGTGCCACCATGGTCAAAAACAAACAAACGTCGTTGCCTCCGCTATTAGTTCGTGCAACGCGCCAATGCTATGATCATCCCATTGGGTGCTTTTCCAATAGGAGAAGTGCAATGTCGTCAACGCTTTAACACACCGCGAGGTGGCTGCTTTAGCGCAAATGTCGCTCATAGCATCCATCCATATCGAAAAATAGCTCTCCGACGCTCGCCTGGCTGTCGGACCGTGTCCTCCGCTCGCCATGTGAGAATTAACGGCCAGGCTACAGGGAAGAAACGCGGGATTCGCCATATTCGGTGTCCAGGTATACCTTGACAGCCTCAGCTACCGCAAGGGTTAAATCATGATCATGGGCGTTAGTCGTCGGTAAGGAGATGTACCAAAACCACAGATAATAATATCTGTGGTTTAACGTCCCAAAGCCACGGTATTATTCTGAGAAACGCCGTAGTGGATGGTTCCAGAAATTTCGACCACCTGTGTTTCCTTAACGTGCACCTAAATCTAAGTACACCGGCCTCAAACATTTTCGCCTCCATCGAAAACGCAGCCGCCGTGGCCGCGATTCGATCCCGCGACCTTCGGGTCAGGAGTCGCTCGCTATAACCACTAGACCACCGAGGCAGGGCACGCCGTAACAAACGAGCTCTCATATAGCAATGCTCTATAAACCATCAACTACTTCTGTGACGACACGTTTCACTTTCGTGTTATACCAATTCCTATAACGGGGGGATCCGCCATCTTTTTTTTTGTAACACCAGACAAGCCATGGCGAGCTGAAATTTGCTTACGGTAAGGGAAGATTACCTCGATATAGAGAAACAGATGCTGAGTAGCGTCCCTAAGATACTATCGCGATACTTCCCAGACCTGTTCGCAGTACATCCCAAAAATAAACACCTTCCCAAAAATGTAAGAAACGCCTGTCTGGCTGCTTCGAAGTGAAACAGTGTAATCAGCACCGTAAAAATAATTCCTTTCCTTCTAAAAATTCTGATGCGATAGCGTACAGGAGTGAAGTTAAAACAAATTTATTTGCTGGTGCGACACGCATTTTTTTTTAACTCTCTTTAACACATCACTACCTGAAACTCCACTGTACAGGTACCTGTACAAGGGCACCGGGAACACCGTGTCGCACAAAGCACGATACATTTATTCTCGTTTCACACTAGACTGACACTCGATCGAAAACCGTTCTGCGAGAAATCTTACGCTAGTCACAACTTGCTTGTAAACGCCACTAATACCTCCAAAAACTTACCGCTTGAAACAACAGGCTCAGGCAGCCGCCTACTCAACCTCATTAGACATACGGTGCGCACGAACGGGTCCATTGCAACACGAAAAAAAAAAAAAAAACAGTTTACTAGCTGCCGTAAAAAGTGCTGACCCAGACCAAGTGCACTATATTTCGTCTGCAGCAAGAATTTGGTCCTAGTGCAACGCTCTCATCGAGACGCCCAGACAAATCGAAAATCCTGTGTAGCTACTGCAAATTCGACCGATAACAACGCAACGTATTTATAACGAAGAAGTTGCTTGCAGTAGCTCTGGAAAAAATCGAAGGGTTGACCCTTCCCCCTTCTCCGCTCTCTCTTGTTTCTCTTGGTCTTTCTTTTCCTTCGCTGTAGCGATAAGTATAGAGAGGAACGCCTTAGTGGGTACTTGCAAGTTATGATTTACCTTATTCGCGTATTGCATTTCGTTCATCTGTGTGTGTTTTATTGCCTTTTATAGCACCACTACTCTTCATTCTTTTTCAAAATATCTCCCCCCCCCCCTTCTTACTCCTATTGACTAGGCAACATTCCTTGACTTTTTCAATGCTTTTTATAATGCTATTTTTACGTTTGTTTCTTGTTTGAATCCGATTACCTTTTGTGATTATTAAGTGTACGTATTGCCATTTTCCTTGTAATACTCACCATGTCATCATGCACAGGAGATCTCATATCATTTTTCAACTCGGGGCCCTCCTTCCGTATATACTTGTCATGTAATTGCCCCTTTGTTTTTCTTCAAATAAGCTGATTCTGATTCTGAATATCGTTTACATATGCCAGTAGCATAACTTCAGCAGCCTGTAATCTTAATCTAGCAATGCTATTGTTTTGTATTATTTTCATGCACACTGTTTGAATGAAGGTACAAAATAACACAGGGCTGAGGGGCAGTCCTGACGCACCAAGCTTTCGTTTACAGTCAATCTCGACGTGCAGTTTCGGCATCCCATGTGCCACCCCCTCACTAATAAGAGAACCGAAGTTTACATGGATGAAGGTAGCCAACACAATTTTACAATCAACGCAGTGAAACGTCCTTTAGAAATCTACCTGGAATATGGCAACTTGATCGTCCGTATCATCACAACATTCAAGGACATTGCGCGCTTTCTGAATATTTGTGACGATAGAGCGGCGCTTTATCCCGCATGTCTGGTGAGTCCCAAATATGTCCTGAGTCATCGTCTGCAATCTTCGTGCCAATATCATAATACGGATTTTATAGTCGACTTTAGTGAGTGCAGTGGGACGGTTAAACATAAGAAATCTTAAGTTTCTTTTTATTATCAGTTTTATGTACAGTCCCGTGTGGGACCTATCACGCGAAGGAGGCAATGTGTTCAATATGTAAGCTTCGTTAAAAACTACCGTCAAAACAGGGCTAATTTTACGCGTTAGCTCTTTATATAATGAGGCGCGGAAGCCATCTGGTACAGGCGATTTCCCGCGTTTAATTTATCCATTGCTCAATAAACTTCGGTTGCTTTTATTCGCAGTTCGGATCTCTGTTGTGTTTCGCTGTCGACTCAAGGAAGAGACTCTGAAAATTTTTCCTAGTTGTGATTACGTGTACCTTATGCAAGGCGAATAGCACCTGGTAATGCTCTGTTAAAGCAGTGTAACACCGTCGATGTCCGTTGATAAGATACCACCCCATTCTATTCTATCAATATTGTTCCTTTGAGCTCGTGAGTTTTTCAGCATCTAAAGAGACGCCCATGCTCGAAAATGTTTTGAAAAAAAAAAAAGAGCCCTATATGGATGTCACGTAGAGCAAGAGGTCTCCTTAACTCATATAATATTGCGTGGCAGAAGCGTGTAATAGCACCAGGCGTGGAAACATGTGAATTGCGCAACTAGTGGATAGTTAATGACCTATCAATTACACAGCGCTCTGGCATAGTTAATCATCATCAGCAGCAGCAACATCATCAATGTGTGCAAGTGCGCGTGTTGCATTAGGGACGCGTTGTGGATACTTCGGCAATTCGCAAAAACGAGGAATTATGGCGTATAGTGGGCACTTCCCAACAGTACTTGCAGTCGGCATTCTAGATTAATTTAAAACAGCCAGTTTTACGCGCACAGACGTTCCTTTCCTTGCGGCACTGTTGAAGCGTTCACTCAGATGTGAAGCCAGGCTAGCGAATGACAGGGCGATGCGAACGGGGCCTGATTACGCTATTGCGTTCTACTCTTGAAGGCGAAACTCAAGCGTCCTCTGAGTTTTAGAGCGCAGCTCTTAGGCGCCCGTTTCTGGGTTGAGTGGCGTCGCCGTCGCCGAAGGTGGCGGCGACGCCACTCAGTGGGCGGCGCCGTAGCCGTTTTCGGAACTGCGCGAATGAGTATCTTCCGCAAGAATTGGGAAAGCCCCGCTACTGTGTCCAAAGAAAACGAAGTATGTACCACAAGTACTGGGCAAGCAAACAAGACGTGCGTTGGTCCGAGGCGCTCTTAGGCGCTTGTTCCTGCGTTGAGCGGCGTCGCCGTTGCCGTCGCCGTCGTCGTGCAGAAGAAACCCATTTAGAGCCTCAGAAACGTGCACCAAGTCATGCACCAGGCTCTGGAAACGACCAACTATGATTCCGTGGCGCAGTTCTGGGAACATCACGGCGTCATAGAGAAGGCAGAGTACATTTAGCTTCTCCGAGTGGGTACTCATATTACCACCCTTATTCTACCCCGCACGGTTCAGCAACAGTGCGTGAATTACTTCAACCCATGGGTGGCGTCCACCCTAGACTCAAATACGCATCTTCAGATGGCGTTTGAGACGTACGCATGTGCCGCATACGTGGTGGAGTATGTAAATAAAGCCAACCGAGATATTTCCAATCTTAACCGGGCAGCGTAAGAAATTGTCAAACGCCGACATAGAATACACGCAGGCACTTGGAAATATAGGTGCGAAGATACTGAATGCGATTAAATAGTGGTATGCAGTTGTACGTACATACACGTCCCTCTAATTGTTTCTCTCAACTTATCCCAAAATCAAAACACGTCAATACGCATTAAGCAGTATCAGAATTGTGGGTCAATTTTTGTAAACGAGATTTAGCAAAGGTGTTAGTAATGTTTATGTTCATGTTATTTAACGCGACAGTGTCAACGAGCCTGTTTCGCAGAAAATCTGGTGTCGGCTTCGCCGTCGTTGGTTGCGAGCTCCTTCGTAGAAAAGAATCGACGAAATATCTATCCCAACGACTGCTCGTTTACAATGGCTGATTCGTTATTAGCGGTATAACCAAAACTTGTCCACAACTTTTGTGGGGACAGATGTAGAAGATTTATTGACGCTGGATTTCCCCAACTGATGATACTTGCTCGCTTTTTTTCAGTTTCAGACGTTTCCATTGCCTTCATGCAGATACCCCTGTATAAGAAGACACATCGAAGCACCCTACATAATTATAATGCAGCCTGAGCCTTATTGAATGCCGGGCATAGTAAGTCATAAAGTGTGTTTTCACAGCATAATACTTCGTATTACTTGGGTATAAATACTATGCGATGAGCTATCGGTCAACATTGAGGCATGACAAACTTTACATATGTCGCTACAGGCAGCTTTCTGTGAGCGTTTGGCGGTATCCATGCAACGAACAATACATCAGAAAGAGGAAGTCACCTATTCGAGCTCACTGATTCCTTCTGTGCACCATCTGGATTTTATAGTTTCCCTGCAGTCAATGTTTTGTCGCAAATGAATGAAATGTGCACACTTCATAAATGCGGAAGCTAACAGTGTAGTCTGTGCAGCGTAGTCTACAGTGTAGTCTGTACATAATACTTTACAATAAATTCACCAAGACTGATGCAACAGAAAGAAAGGTGACGAGATCGGTCAAGCAGCACATTTTGAAATTGGGGCTCAGATATTATTTCACTCCCAACCATTGATCGAACTCATGGCAATTTAGAACATCCACTGCAATTACTGGCCCCAGGGAGGGACAGTTTATGCCAACCGCTGTTATGACCTGAATACAATCGTTGACTTGATGTAGCTATCGTATCTAACTTACAAGTTTTGCTGGGCCAAAACTACAAAGGAAGGGGTAGTTCTAATTTGGGAAATTCTTAGTTTGAGACTGCGCCGTTAGATGCTCCGCCGTTAGATGCGGAGCTTAACGACCAACAGATTGTCGGCAGTAGACTCTACCGCGTGCACTCACATTCTTTTTGTTTGAATTAGCGTTATTAAAGGTAGAAATTATTCCTTAAAAAAAACGGCACATCCCATGCACTGTGGCAACTGATATAATCAGCAGTCAGCGAAGCAATCAGCAGACAGCTGCATACTTCGCCTTGCCTTTCAAGTAAATGATTTCGCTCATACATTATCATCTAGTTCACTATATATCGCATGTTTGTCTTGCATTCATAGGTGTAAAATCTGGTATAAACCATGCTGATGAAACGTATAATGTGGCGCATATATATGATATAGGACCTGTCATTTATGTTCGTCGAGCACTGATGACAATCGACACTAATATTGGTGTATATCAAGGTAGCGAACAGGCAGAGAGCGCACCTGCATGAGCGTGGCATGTATGTCATGATTTTCATGTTACCACTTGCCAGTTATGTTCGTCACACAGCCACGTCGCGCAATACCAATTTCGGTGTATACGAAGCTAGCGAAACGGCCGCGACCGCACCATGAATACGTGAAAGGCATATCACGGTTTTTATGTTACCACCTGTCATTTATGTTCGTCATACAGCCATGTTATGCCGTACCAATTTTGGCATACATCCCATCGGCCAGAAGAGCACAAAGTCGTAGGAGATAGATAGATAGATAGATAGATAGATAGATAGATAGATAGATAGATAGATAGATAGATAGATAGATAGATAGATAGATAGATAGATAGATAGATAGATAGATAGATAGTCTCCACAAAGACGGTAGCACAGGTACACGCAGGTATGGGCTAAAACGCATACCACATATTGCGATTTTGAGTCTTGTCAGAGGAGTTGGAATGGTGTTTTAGCATGTGCTTTTCCCTCCATTACTCTCGTTGTAATTTTAAACCACCTTATACTCTAGTATGAACATGATTCAAGTAGCTATGGCGCTTCTCCACTGACTTTTGTTACTGAGTCATTGGTGCTGCATTGCGCAAGTCAACTTTGGTACACCACACGAGAGTATTTCTCCGGCAGTGCGCGAACACTGGTGCACAGTCCTCGGGGTCATTGCAGCTTACTGCTGCAGCATTTGAGGCTGCTCTATATTACCTTGATGAACTGAAGATATACGAATCTGCCCTTGTCTTCATTATTGTACACTAGCGTTAGGCTTCTTCTCGCGTTCACTTTATCGAACCGACGATGTATCACTCTCTTCCAGCATGGAGTGTAGCCTCTTAGTATAGGTAGCGGCATAAAAATGTTAGAATAGGTTCATGAAGTCAGCAGCAGAATATTAAGGAAAGGTAAGAGGACAAATATAACACTGAGTCGTTCAAATTTACAGCTGTGAAAATCTACTTTAAAAAAAACACAATACGTGTCACTTATAAATACAACAAGTGGGATGGAATTCCAAATTTTGATTATTGTGATATTGCAAATATTTGTAAACCACTATTTCGTAGATTGTCGTCGTAAAGTTTCTGCACCATACAAGTGCGCATTGCCGTACAACAAGATCAGTCAAGAAGACATTATAATGTGCAGCCCTATGTATCACTATGTGGGTGTTTTCTATGTCTAGCTGGGTTGTCTAGATTGCAAATAATCTTGATTCTGCCAATCCTCTGCAACGTATGATCACGTTAATGGCAATTTATTAAAGGTTTAGTGAAAGCATTGCGAGTGCGTACACTAGTGGGTTGGGCGTGACAGATTGTTTTCAGTTGTACTTACAGCAAAATACAATACTAAATCCGCTATTTTTTTTTTCTTTTTTCAGATACGTGTTTCTGACATCAATGGAGGACATCAGGTGGAACACCTAATTACCAAAGAGACTTGAAATCTGTTTCACTTGCGTGAACATTACTTCTAGTTGCCGGAGCCAGGTGTCATAGCCCGACGAACTAGTTCCAAAATATTCGCATGTTAACAACCTAAATATTTGGCACGTGTATAATTTTTTTGTATGGCTTGATGGTCTAAATCTACTCAGGCTATGACAGACGCTGTAGTGGAGGGCTGTGGGTAATTTCAACCAGCTTAGGTTCACTAATGTGCACTGTCATAAACTGTACACGAGCTTCTAGCATTTCGTAACTATTAAAAGGTGACCGGCGACGCCGAGACTGAACCCGCATTTTCCAGGTCTGCAACCAAGCACTGTAACGAGTGACCAACTGCAGCGGAACTTCAATAACTGATTTGATATTAGATGCAATATGGCACTGCTTTTACCTTTCATATGCACATATCTGGGCTTTAAAAAGCGTGGTTGAGTTAACAGCTCAATACGAAAACCGTCTTCTTATACTGCCTTTCGAGTAATGCCCTTACGTCTATCGCTTTTCAAACGGTTGGTTTGAAACCAACCGTTTGCTGGCTGCTTAAAATCTGTCCGTAGAATCGATATTCTATACATAGATTATCTCACCGTTCGTTTTAATTTACCTTGTGCAGCATTCGCTGCAAGTGAAACTCAATGCACTAGGCGGCTTAACGCGTAATCGTGGCAGTTATTATTATTACTTAGTAGAAGGCATTTGAAGCGGATATATCAACTGCACGCCACTCTGCTTGTAACGCTGCCTCGTAACACAGGCCTTACCCATCATGAAAGAAGAGCAGAAGTAAGCTTCAAATTCGAAGATTATGTTTGCAGATAATGTTTACACGATATAATGGCCCTTAATTGCAATGGCATAGAGCGAGATATACCGTATTTACTCTAAAGTAACGCAAGATTTTTTCCAGATTTTTGCTACCCGAATTTGACCCTCGCGTTACGATCGTATATCGAATCAACAAATTTTTTCTTCCTGGACGCATTGAAGGTCACACCTCGCGTTACAATCGGGTAAATGCGGTACTCGAAAAGACAGTCTTCTATTTTATTGCTTCGGCAGAGCTCTATAATGCAACATAGCTCTCTCTCTCTCTCTCTCTCTCTCTCTCTATATATATATATATATATATATATATATATATATATATTATATTATATTATATATAATAGCTTACTTTGACAAAGGCTGGTCCACCAGCCGAAACGTCAGTAAACATACCGCAAAAACCAACGTGCGTCGTACTCTCTCTTGATATATATATATATATATATATATATATATATATATATATATATATATATATATATATATATATATATATATATATATATATATATATTCAGTTTCTATTTATTGACGTTATGACTTATTGCTGACACAATTGTTTCAATAAACAGCTTCTCTTTTCCTGTCTAGTACGTGGGCCGCTGCAGTGGAGGGGCTTGCCTCGACACTGGGAATAACGCTGTGCTACGAAGCTTTAATTGGGACCGCAACTGCGAGGCGAAAGCTTTTCACAACAGCAACGACGTCACGCGAAAGGACTACGTTACCATCAGTTCTGGAATAGCTAGCGGCGGCAACGCAAGCACGCACTTTCTTAGCGAAGCAATCGGCATTCCGCACGTAACTCAAGTTATGAATAATAACGAAGAGGCAGGTGACAAAAGCGCATATTCTCCAAGACATGGTGCTCTAAATGCCATTCAGCGGTTATCACGAGCGAAACGTTCACCAAGAGGGAGCTATAGTGCACCGCGCGGCTACAATAGGCGCCAAAATATTCGAAACAACCGCAATCGTGGCTACAGCAGCAGTGGACGCCAACCTTACTTCGATGAGAGTATCACGTCTATTCCAACGCCCGCTCCATCCCACCCTCCCATTGTTACAGTGAACGAGCAAAAACCAAGACGCCGTAAAGGTCTTTCAGCTGTGAGAATGGCTGCCGCTGGTGCCGTCGCAGATGCAGCCGCAGGTGCAGCCGCAGGTGTCGGTGGTGCCGCCATCTTCAGTAACCTTAACAGACCAAGCAATGAGAAAAACACAGGTGAGACAAGTTAAAAGCAAAAAAGAGAAAAGCCAAAGCAGCAACAAATCCAAAGAAGGAAAGAAAAGCGAGACAGGAACAGACGAGAAAGAAAGCACGGAAGCTTCAGATGACGGCATGCTGAAGAAGACCGAGAGAATGAAAAGTAAGGAAAAGAAAAATGGTGAAGAGGCAGGCGCTAAGGCAAGAGAGGAAAGCGAAGACGCTGAGATAAAGAGGCACAGTAGAAAGGACGACAAAGACAAAGCCAAAAGCACTGAAACCGATCGCGCTGAGAATGAGAAATCCAAGCGCACTGGAAATGAGCGAACTGAAGAAGGCGGCGAATCTGAAAGCAGTTTGAAAAAGAGTGGTGAAATCTCTAAAAGCGGAAAGATGGACAAAAATGAGCTTACCAGCACTCATAAAATTGCTGGAAAAATAAATAGGCATTAGGACGAAAACCATGAGTGAGACGCATGACACAGGTGGTAAGAATGGAAGTGTTGTGAAAGAGAAAGACGAAAACGACGCGAGCAGAGGCGACAAAACAAAACAAAACGAGGAAGACCGCATGACATGACATGACGTGACATGAGATGAGAAGAACTTTATTGGAGTCCTGAGGAACTCGAATCTGGGGAGCCGGAGGCCACCAGAGCAAGTTGGTGGCTCCGCCCACGATGGGACAGAAAGTCCAAGTTCCGTCGCGATGCCGTCCAGAGGAAGACCGCAATGATCAGGATTCTGACAAGACCGGAATAACCGAGGGCGCTGGCACTAACGCGACAAACAAAGCAGCGGGCACATCGAGAAGTCTCCTAAAAACATAAGTTAGGAAAGGCCTTTCTGGGTGGTTCCGTAGAATTTCCGCTGGGGCAAACACTGGGACCGCGTCTACTGTAGCATTTACTCAGATACCTGTAAAGAACTTCTTTACTTTTTGGCAGCGTTCTTTTTCGCTACCGCAATAAGCACGTTTTACGGTGATCAATAAACCTCTTCTTTTTTCGACATTGCGTACGTTTTGCCTTCTGTGCGATATCAAATGTGGACGTGCATTTGCCGAGCGTCTGAACGCGGTGGCTTGCACGAACGAATTTTTTTCAGAAAACCATCAACGTATCTAAGCTCATGCTTGGTACAGCGCGAAAACGACGAAGACGGAGTCATATAGAATTCTTGGTCAATCCCCCACATTCGGTGTGAGCCACAGTTGAAGGTCAACAAGAAACAAGAAGGAACACGGACGAGCGCTGTGGTAATGATGATGTCCTCGTCTTTATGGCGCTCACCCACAAAGGGGGATGGGCCATGAACCGGGCGGCAGGACGCTTAACGTAAACACCGTGCCGTTTCTATCCTACTACGCCTTCGTCGTTTTCGTGCTCTATCAAACATGTTGCCCTACCAACTAACCCCATTTTCAATACTATTGTTATATAAGCTCCACCGAGCGTGTGAATGCGCTCACAATGTATGCGGGATATTGTTAAGGGTGGTGTGTCCCGTTTGACTGTGCACGCACCCTACGGCGTAATAGAGCACCCGGTTTCTGCATCGGAAACCCATAATTCCTATCGAAGCATTCGAGCGTCATTGGCTTCCTCTTCGCGGAACTCGATTGCTACGCCACTTCACCACTCCTCGATGGCTGGGCATCCCCTATCAAGAGCCAGGTGGAAGGGGCCGTCGTCGTAAAGCATTACGCCACAAACGGACGAACGCACGCTTTTCGAAGGGTAGTGGCCCGATACTGCTTAAGCATTAAAACGGGCAATAAAATAACAATGTGAGATGGATCAATAATGACGGCTTTCACTGCCGAAAGCTTGGAAACATAATCTACTGGGGTGCAGCTGAAAAGATTACACGTACAGAAAACCTAAGATGGGTGATATGTGACTGTTCTGGCTGGCTTGAATGTATGGTGCGAAATCTTCGTATTTGTGCAAGATTTAACTGCAGTAATTCTAGACAAGCCGAGCAAACGAGCATAAAAACAGAACACTAATTTGTACAGACATACGCGCTAGCGCTGTCGCAAACGAGTTCGCTGATACAGACCGTAAGGGTGGGTTACGTGAAGCTTGGGCGAGTGAGCGAAGGCACCTTTTCAGCGAAAAACTACACAAATCTGAGGTAGAGACAGAAATTCTCAACAGTCTTTCAAGGTCATATAAACAAAAAATTGTGGATGTAATGTCCACAAAAAATCTCGCTGCGCCATATTTATAGCAGTGTTGCGGAATGGGTGCCTCCATTCCATTACAATTCCATTCCGGGGAATAAGAACATGCCGCACTTCCATTGCTTTCAATTTCTCGGAATGAAAAAAAAACTTCACCCATTCGCACCCCGGGAATGGCCGGGCAGTTCAATTCCATTCCTGTAACTCTTCAACGTAGGAAAGCATCTTGATAGTTTTATCGAGTTAAGAATCAACGCCCTATTAAGCTGATGTCATCAGATGCATTAAGAACTGCAAAAGTACGCAAAACACGTTACCAAGTTCGCGGGATAGTAGCTTGGTGACATATTTCGTGCAGTACAAACACCCTACTAATTCCAATAGGGGCAGTTCTCCGGCTACCTATAGTAATTGCATGGTCAGCATGTTTGAAGGCATGGTGATGTTTTAATATTATTTAAAGGGGCCATGACCCTCAATTTTCAATCATAATCTGTTTTATGTGGATTAATGCTTGTGCATTCACAAATAGGCTGGCCAAATTTTAGCGCATTTGGTCGAGCACTTAATTTATAATCGAATATTTTTATAAACACGCAAGCAGCCCGAGAGTCAGGCAACACTGGTGCACTCACAAGCCGTGACGTAACAAGAAGAAGAAGATTGTGTTTAATGACAAGAAGGAAGAGAGGTCGGAACAAGCAGCTAGCTGTGCAAGCGTCTGCGTTGTGGCGAACGACATTGTTCCGTGGTCAGCTGCACGTGATATAAGATATTTTAGCTTTCTTCAGCTTGACACTGAAATTGAACGATTTGCAGCGGCTGAAACTTTGGTAGAAGATGACGGCTCCGTTCCGTGCTGCACATGAAGTCACAAGGGCCATGGCAAAATGGCGGTCACCGGCGGTTGGCGGGATATACAGCCGGCGACTTCTAGGCCTTATTTTGCGCCGAAATATTCTTTTACGGCCCACTTTTTAAATCTGCAAAGGCATAATAGACCCCCTACTTCTAGTTTTCACTGAAAACCACAAATCTTTGGGCGACCGTGTCATGGCCCCTTTAAGCCTACATGTGTTAATGCTAAAATGACGACATAGCGTATTTTTCTGCTGCATAAGTAGTCTTCAGGAAGACTAAGCAGTTTTTCCATGCGTCTGGGGCGGTCGTGAATATGGAGAAAAATAAGATGGTGGTTAATGGGGAACAAATCCCTCTAGATCTGTTGGTATTAGTTGGAACAGTGCACCGCTCAGGCACCTTGTACCTTTGCATCGAATACGGAACACTGGGCCGCACTCTTCCTCAGCACTTACGCTTGTCAAGCGCACCTCGGAAGCATACATGGGGTGAGGAAACGTTCTGTGTTCGCCTGTGCGCAGGTATGCAATGTCTTCCTTGTCACAAAGGTTATTTACGTGTGTCAGGTACTAAAGTGCTCGTGAGATAAAGATCAGGCTGTGCGTAGAGTATTGGCCACTTTCGTGTGGGGTTATCAATGGGAACCAACGTGCAGGGATAATTTGTTTCTCCCTTCAGTATCTGCTGGGATCATGCATTTGTTCGTGCACTAACTTATGCCTCGGTTTCTAATTTACAAATTGGCAGATCGTTCACACTTTTACACCACGCTAACTAAAGGTGGACCGAAAACGTGCTCAATTTTCGGAAAAAGACGTAATTCCATTCCCATTCCATTTCTCCAAGCGTTGTCCCCATTCCATTCCGGGGTCGCGAAGTTGTGAAATGATTCTGGATTCATTCCTATTCCGGAATGGCAACTCCACAACACTGATTTATACGTATGAATGAATATATAGCGTGAAATAATGTCTTTTAGTACAAAAATAAATGACATACTCCGTACATCACGAAGAGCGCTAAACGTAAGCGCTTCTATAAACAAATAAGAGATCGAATTAGTTATTGTTAACAGAAAACGTATAAATTCACTGTGAACCAAAAACTCCCGCACGACCAAGACACCTAATATCGAAACCGCTCGAATGAGGGTTGACAATGTGCCAATGTTGTGATTTCGGCACTGCATAAATGCAGAAATAAAATGCCTAGTTGGCGGCTGCCAAATTGGATTCGGGTAATATTAGGAGCACCTCTCATTCACAATGAACAAAAGTTTTTTAAATGCGAAGCATTTCTTAGCGAACTTCTGCGACTTTGAGCGTATCTATCTATCTATCTATCTATCTATCTATCTATCTATCTATCTATCTATCTATCTATCTATCTATCTATCTATCTATCTATCTATCTATCTATCTATCTATCTATCTATCTATCTATCTATCTATCCGCCTACGACTTTGTGGTCTCCTGGCCGTTTTTTTAATCGGATGTATAGCAAAATTGGTGTGTCATAACATGGCCTTATTACGAACATAACTGACAGGTCATATCATGAAAATCGTGACACACATGTCATGAACAGCATGATTTACATTCCACGGCCTTTGGGCTCTTGCGGCCCTTCCGTTAATGTCATATATACCAAAATTGGTACGGCGTGACAAGAGCTCATGACGAACATAATGATAGGTCCTAATATGCAAATCATGAAGCGCATGTCATGTGCAGCATGATTTACATGACATGGTCTCGGGGCGCTCGCGGCCGTTTAAATGAACGGATATATACGAAAACTGGTATGACGAGACATTTTCGTATGACGAACATAACTGACACGTGGTAACATGAGAATCATGATATGCATGTCATGTACGACATAATTTACATGCCACGCTCATGGCGCACTCGCGGTCGTTTCGCTAGATTGATATACACCAAAAATGGTATTGTGTGATGTGACTGCATGAAGAACATGAATAACAGGTGGTAGCATGAAAACCATGACATCCATGACATGTATGTCATGATTTACATGCCACGCACATGGTGCATTCGCGGCCGTTTCGCTTGCATGATATACACCAAATTTGGTATTGCGCGACGCGACCGTATGACAAACGTAATTGAGAGGTGCTAACATTAAAAAATCATGACATGCATGTCATGTACGACATGATTTACATGCCACGCTCATGGCGCACTCGCGGTCGTTTCGCTAGATTGATATACACCAAAATTGGTATTGTGCGATGTGACTGTATGAAGAACATGAATAACAGGTGGTAGCATGAAAACCATGACATCCATGACATGTATGTCATGGTTTACATGCCACGCTCATGGTGCATTCGCGGCCGTTTCGCTTGCATGCTATACACCAAAATTGGTATTGCGTGACACGACCGTATGACGAACGTAAGTGAGAGGTGGTAACATGAAATAATGACATGCAAGTCATGTATGGCCTGATTTACATGCCAAGCTCATGGTGCGCTAACGGCCGTTTCAGTAGATTGATATACACCAAAAATGGTATTGCGCGATGTGACTGTATGAAGAACATGAATAACAGTTGGTAAGATGAAAACCATGACATGCATGTCATGTATGTCATGATTTACATGCCACCCTCATGATGAATTCGCGGCCGCTTCGCTAGCTTGATGTACAACAAAATTGGTATTGCGCGACGCGACTGTATGGCGAACTAGATGAGACGTGGTAACATGAAAATCATGACATGCATGACATGCACGACGTGATTTACATGCCATGCTCATGACGCACTCGTGGCCGTTTCGCTTGCTTGATATACACCAAAATTGGTATTGCGCGACGCGACTGCATGACGAACGTAAACGAGAGGTGGTAACATGGAACTCATGACATGCAGGTCATGTATGACATGATTTACAAGCCACACTATTGATACATTCGCGGCCGTTTTTCTAGCTTGATATATACCAAAATTGCTATTACGCGACGCGACTGTATGACGAACATTAATAACAGGTGGTAACACGAAAAGCGTGACATGATGTCATGTACGACATGATTTACATGCCGCGCTCATGGTACACTCGTGGCCGTTTCGCTAGCTTGATATACACCAAAACTGGTATTGCGAGATGTGACTGTATGATGAACATTAGTGACAGGTGGTAACATGAAAAACCATGATATGCATGTCATGTATGGCATAATTTACATGCTATACTCATGGTGCACTGGCAGCCATTTCGCTCTTTTAATATACACCAAAATTGGTATTGCGCGATGTGACTGTATGACGAACATAAATGAGAGGTCTTAACACGCGAATCATGTTATGCATGTCATGTACGGTACGCTTTACATGCCACTGTCATGGTGCGCTTCTGGCCGTTTTGTAACTGAATAATACCAAAATTGGTATGGCATGACACGAGTGCGTGATTAACATAAACGACAGGTCATGCATTGTATATATACCAGAAAATGCGTTTCATTGGCGTGGTGTATATTAGATTGTACATGCATGCGTGCATGGCAAACATGCGATATATGGTGGACTAGATGCCTTGGCATGATTGATTTCATTTGGCTCAAAGACAAACAAGGTGATGTATGCAGCTCTTTGCTGGCTGCTTCGCATTATATCGATTCCCACAGTGCGTGGGATCTGCCGGATTTTTTGTTAATTATTAATATTTCTTCTTGGGCGAGTTGGTTCATATTGTAGATTAAGTGGGTAACAGCGCGAACACACACCCACAAGAGAGACGACACGGACACAAAAGCGCTGACTGACAAGTGGTTTTAATGGCAGAATGATACACCTTATATACGCCAAAGTGAAGCATGAAAAAGAAAAAGAAATAGAGGGATGGATAACAAAGATTAAGAACGCGCAGCGCCAACCACGCAAAACAGCCATCCAAAGAAAACCGCAGCAAAACGTGACCTAAGACCTGACAGCCGCATCTAGAAGATAAAACTCACAGTCTAGGAGGGCAAGAGATGGGGCGCTAACGCACGTGTTATCAAGTTTCTTAATATAATAGGCTCCTAAACTGACACGTGCAGTCTTGTCTTCGCTCCTACCAAGAATCATGGTCCCTTCAAATCGGGTCACACATCCTGTGCATTTAATGACATGCGCAACTGAATGTGCGTATTTATCATCTAGCTTTTTTTAATTTTTGTGCGTGATCCCCCAAACGGTCGTTGACACAGCGCCCAGTTTCGCCAACGTAGAACATCCCACATGCCATGGGAATGCAATAGACCACTCCAGTGGAACACTTGACGAACGGCGTTTGGTGGTTCTTCTGGCAACCACGTTTGCTGGTGTTGCAAATCTTACCGTGGTAATATCCATGAACTTCTCCTGATCCCTTCGTGTGGTGTTGTCTCGTGGAGCAAAAGACCATAAACGCCGGAGAGAGCTTCAAAGGGCATGTTGGTAATAAAAACAGACTAGTACTCGTTATTTGAAAAAAAATTACACCATCTCCCGCTAAAGGGGACCATGAGGCGATGCGAAGCCGGAGCACTTGCACGATCGCGTTCCGTTGGCGTTCGTTGGGCATACTACCGACCTCGCGTCGTGGAACGCGAAGAGGGACGCTACGCGCGTCGTATCTTCCATCTAGCCTGGCCGTTAATTCTCACAGGGCGAGCGGGGAACGCGGTCGACAGGCGGGCGAGAGGGGGGCAGCGTATGAGAGGAGAGAGAAGGGAAGGGGACGCGCATGCGCTCGATCTCATCGCGGCGTTGCGCAGGGGAGAATTTCGGCATGTCTAGCAGGCGTTTCAGAGGAAGAGTGGAAAGGGGGAGGGGAGAGGGGTATGGGAGAGAGGGAAGGGAGAGGGAAAGTGGAGAGGGTGAGTGGAGAGGAGGTGTGTGGAGAGGGTATGCGCATGCGCAGTAAGGGTGGTCACGCCGCACACCACCGGATTGAGCTCGGCCTTAAGATACTTCGTATCTAAAACTATTACAATCCGACATGATAGAGGCGCGTCTACTCTGCGACGTCAGTGGACGTTCAAGAACACCAGATGCTGAAAATTTGCCGAACCCTCTAAAACAATGTGACTATTAATCACATCATGATTTTGGCAGGTAAAACAAAGTATTACTATTATTATTGCCGCATCAAGGCCAAGCTGACTTGATCAGTAAGACTTCGAAATACACTATATAGACCAGCTGAATACTGTCGACAGCAGAAGCATAGGCTATCAATAAACCTCCTTTCGGCGCTGATCATTAGACAAGCACTAACACGAACTTTAAATATTTTAGGATTGTGAAATGAAAGAACTGATGTCGAGAACACTTAAAAGAGTATTGTGCAGCCTAAGAATGCGCTGCATATATTTTTCATACCGCTACCTTAAAAGAATACTTTTGGCTTCGATTTTGAGGGGGCGGCATCCTAGTGGCGTATCAACGCAGTGTGACGTCACGGGAAGACAGCCATTCGCGACGTACTAGTAGCAGATCTGTCACCTGCTCGTGGCGCACTAAACAAGGACAAGTGAACTATCTTCCAGTGACCCAGACAGCGATTTCTGCGATTTTGGCTGCACGCAGGACGCACAGTTCGCAAACTCATAGGAATTGTGTTGACTCCTTAAAATAATGTCCATTGTAGTGGGGCTGGCCTGGTGATGCTCGGCGAAGAAAACTTTGAAATCAAAGCGAAGTATCTTATGCGTATTTTCTGAGTTCGGTGTGTGGAGAGCGTTGACACTGCGTAACAAGGAAATGAAACACGCCCTTTTTGGATGTCTCAAAGTCGTGGGAGTACTCCTTTAGGCCATGAAATTTGAGATAGCGTCTAACGGCTCCAACTTTCTACGAATGCATTCCTTTTATGAAGGTCAAGATGATTTCGCTTCCCATGTTGGTAAATATGCCATGCTCTATTATTTCAGCCACCAAACACTTATCGCTCATTTTAAGAAAGGGGGTGAGCTTATGTACTCAGGGGGCAAGGCGTTCCATCTGGTTCATATTCTAAAACTATACCGTAAGAATTTTCCAGATAACCTACATGGAAAATGGCAGGGAGTGGTGGCAAGAGAGAAGGAAAGCGAGCTATACTTTTATAAAGTCAGGTTTATTTGACGCACACTGTCTGTCAAGGAACGTTACTGTTACATTAGTAACGATACCAACAGACAGTAAAACAAGGAAAGTATGGGCGCATTGTTCGTTGTCTAAGTGTAGTGTAGTGTACTGTAGTGTAGTAAAACCGAGGCGATTACAAAAATTGTCCTACAGAATACCACTTCGTCTTTATGAGAGCGTGAGTCTGAGGCCATAAAAAAATATAATGATTTGACTTGAACATATTTTGAATGGAAATTGCGTTTTCGAAAATATGCCCATGTGAATATTACGTTTAGAAAAATATTCGGCTTCAACTCTTAGTTACGATGATTAGCTCAGAACAGTTGGATATATATTTTAAGAAGCCATTAAAATATTGTGTCGCTCAATCGTTCTAGTTTTATTAGTGGCATTGGCAGTGGTGCATGCCACTTTTCCAAGCTGTGCTAGTCTTCTTGATTATCATTCTGTACTACGTGTGGACGCCGCACTTTTGCGATACAGGCGTAGGCCAGTTTCGTTGCAATCATTCTCTGAAAACATTGACTTTTCTATGTATATTTAGCGAATATGTGTGTCTTCATTCTTCCTTGTCTACATTGTGTTCCGAAGGAAGCGTTTTCCCGAATGCGCTGTGACTCAAAATAAAGTATCTGATAGTGACCGTCATGTAGGGTTTTTATTAAATATCAGAAAGAAGGTCAGATAAAGTGCTTAACAATGCATTATCAGTGTAGTCGTCTATATTTTCAACTTATCTTATTTAATTCTACGATAACTGGTCGTAATGAAGGCAACCATTCATAAATTAAATTTATTACCGCTGCTTTGACTGTGTGCATCAGCCACTTTTTAGCCTCAGTGCGCCTATTCTTCCTGACTACAATGATGGTACCATTATAATGAGTACTGCTGTCGTGAGTAGTGGACGTTCTAGAGGCATTAAGTAACTAAGGGATTGTATGTAAGAGGTTCGCGTATTGTATGCAAGAGGTTCCTTTGATTTAGAAGGACGTTGGGACAGAGAACATTAACATTGCATAGCGTCCGTCAATGAACTTCGGAGTTTCACACTCAGCAGTGTTACTGTGTTAACTAATATTGGTGTTAACAACTGCGGATGGCACGAGTCGGTGGCACTACAAACCTTTTACGAAAGTGGCGTGCGTCGGGCGCACCGCACCTAAGGGCGAAAACACACCAATCATTCAAGTGCTACCTGCGCTTCATTCTTTACCACAACCTTACACTGTTCACGTGTTTTTGAAAGAAGTTTTATTCTTATTTTGTTTTGACAAAATGCCACTCGTTCCATTTCTGGCTCAAAATTTTGCGTCATGGTTATGATGCAACAGGCATCTCCATGAAAGCATTGTATTGTAGTTAGAGTAAAGGTAGCAAATTTCACGAAAATGTTGCACCCATGCAAAGATGCGCTTTTCTACAAGTTCGTGAATGATTTTGCTATTATCGTATAATAATAATAATAATAATAATAATAATAATAATAATAATAATAATAATAATAATAATAATAATAATAATAATAATAATAATAATAATAACGGCACTCACGCTTTCACCTCAGGGCAAATGCTTTCTCCTATTTTTGCAAAATGGCCCGCTCCTGCGCTTGTTGCGCCCACGTTATCCGTGCAAATATCTTGATCTCATTTTCGCGTCTTTCTGTCTCCACTTGGAGCGTTCGTCTTCTTTTCGAATCTTGTCTGCTACTCTTAATGACAAGCGGTTATCGTGGCTTCTCCCTACATGACCTATCCCTGCCGATTTCTTCTTCACTTGGCCTAAGATAACCTTAACACGCACTTTGCGTCCTCACTCACTCTGCTCCCTTGCTGACCCTTAAGACTGCACGGACCTTTTTTGCTTCTCACTGCTCACTGCGGCTTCTTTAATTTAAGTTGAGCCCTATTCATAAGTCTACAGGTTCCTGTCCTGTACGTAAGCTCCTGCCAGATGCAGATTTGATCTTGTTTTCTCGTGACGGATACTAGCGAACTGTCATTGATGATGTGAAAATATATTTGTCAGCTATCTCAAGGCATAAGCCCCAACAATGATGCAGAAATAGAATATGCTTTAAATGCGGGGCTGTTTCAGGTCGACCCTTGGCAGTCCGGCGTCACCCAAGAGCAGATCCCGGTCACGTGACCAAGATAGGAGAGTATCAGGTCACATGACCAGCGCTTCATTGAGGAGCGGACCAGTGAGAGGGCACGCCGGGGAAGGTAATGGGCTACGCAAGGCTCGAGCGGCAGCGGCAAACCGCACGAGAGCTCCAGGCCCGACGTCGAGACCGAAACACCGAGCTTCAAGGGTAGGAAGGGCAGGCTAAACAGCAGTGGAGGGAAGCTGCCAACCCCACGGTTCGAGGGAAGGAAGTGCAAACAAACGGGAAAGAAAACTAAGTCCACCACAGCCAAACACGCAAGATCCATAATTAAACAAAAACAAGGACACCACGAATCACGCTGAAACACACACACAGCGTCAAAACGTAAAACAGCACCCAGAATCAAAGCAAAACATAACAAGATACCTAGAATCACAGCAACACTCCGAGGAGCACCGAAGGAACGACCATAGCTCCGCTGTTTCAGCAGATTTCACTTCGTAAAACTAGCTTGTTTTTTTTTCGATTTTGCGGGAATTCGTAGTGCAGCTTGTAGCTGCTGAGTACAGCTGTAGCGCAAGCTTTGCTTTTATAAGGATCTGCTCACGTGAAAAGACATCTTTTGAATACCTCAATAACACACTGTCAGAAGCAGATACTCAGGATCCCATGATGCGGTGAATTTTCAAGAATATATTTACGAATAAATGCAGAAGTATTGGTAAACAAAATTGCCTAAATCAGATGTAAATATAGTACAATTATGCTCCACTTCACATGTTTGAATCGCTAAACACCATAGACAAAACTAATGAGACGTCAATCGAGAATGTTCAGTAGGGTAATAATTAGCAAGTAAAATGACGTCACTATTATAATTTTGCTAGCTCGGCATGACTTTATCAATTTACTTTGTCACTGGTAGCAATATTTTAGTACTCAACCGAAATGAAGACCAGTCCAATGACAATGCCGTGACTAGCATGCATTGCTATGGCTGTAAAGGACAACTCGCACACTCCTATGAGAAGACCGGCTCATATATTGCCCATGATCGCCCACCGGAGCGATCAACGCACATTTCTCGGGGAAAAAACTGCTTTTTCTGAATTTTCTGATTTCTCTTCATTGTTCATATGTTGAAGGTCTTCGTTCCAAACGTAAAACAATCAAGAAAATAAGCTTTATCTCGAGAATAATTTTTTTTCTTGATATGCAAGAAGCATTTCTTTTCTGTCATTTTTCATTCTGCCCGTTTCACCAAATTCCTGATGCTGCAACACGAATATTGAACTGCCGCATGATAGTGCTGCTCCCCGAAAAGCCCTCGTTCCCAGTAAATAATATTCACGAAATGTATAACTGAATGTTCAATTTATGTCGCTTGCTAGAAACTAAGCTACAGGGAAGGCGGAGTAAAAATGAACAGCAGCTTTTCGCCTTGGAGGGTTTCATAATTTTAAAAGGTTATCAGCTTACGTAGCAACATTTCCAGGTGACCTCAGTGCTATGACTGTCCGGCGTAATTCAGTGGCAGCTGCACGTGGCAACTGCCCAGCCATGCAGCTTGCCACTCTACAAGCTTTTTAGTGCATTTGTGTTGGCGTCGCTGTGGCTTATTGCGGTGTCTTCTTTCGGAGACAATGCTAGCAGCCAATACAGCCACCAATTTTATTGTAAAGCTTGAGATGAACCCATTTTATCTATCCTTTGTTCATTATATTGCATAAAAGGAAGTATCCAGTAGAGTAAATAATACAAAGAAATCAGAACAGTCAATTGCAGTTTATGCCGACAAACATTGTCCTTGCATTTAGTTTTCAATAATGTGTGAAGGAAAAAAAATAATGAAGCGATTACATCAAAGAGGCGCATCCACAATGTATGTACAAGCGGGCGCAGTGATCCATAAACAAGATGGCGGTTCGAATCAGTCACATTCTCTCTGTGTCCTTGTGGACGAGCAGCTGCGTCAGCAATGTCGTAGCAACATATTGAAAACAATATGTTTGGTCCGCGAGAAACAGAATTCTACAGAACAGTGCTGCGGAAATCAGGTGCATTGTTTGAAGACTGACTTGTTCTAAATACACGCAGCTCAACATTTCTCATTGTCTTTCTCATAGTATAGTTGAAACATAGCGATATCATCACGGAAGAGGGAAAAAAGAAATAATCCGGAATACTTCTTGAAGAATCTTTATGCATCCTGATGCTGTAAATGAAATAAAGAGGAAGGAAAGCCTCCCTAACGCAAGGCCAATGATGTTGCGAACCAGCATTTTTAACGTACATGCGGGCTCCATGAACAGGCGATGGAAAAGACACGTGCCACTTTTCCCTCGTTTCGTCACATCCAGACGTGCGAAAAGTACGCCAGGAAAGGAGAGAGGGCATCACTTGTTTTCCTTATATGTTGCGATGTAATTGTGACCTAAATTGCAAGGAATTGAAGTGGAGGAAATATCTCCATTTTTGTCTGTGTGATCTGAACCCAGAACTGTTGAAGTACGCGTCCGACGCCCTACCAACTGAGTCACGACGGTAGGCGCCTCCCCATCCGCTTCATTGCGCATTTCCGTGCACGCTTTGTAGCAAAACGAGTGTTCTACAGTCGCCGTCAGCGCTACGGGCAGCGCTGGCTAACACTCCCAGGGATTACATATGCACAAATATACCAAACGAAGTGGACGGGGAAGCACCTTCTGGTGCACCTTGCCCTTTGTGCAGTACGTGGTTCGTGACTCTTAACTCAGCTGAATGTATAGTAGATTCGTTCAGTCGCAAGCGCGTCGCGTAAAACTTCGCGTGTTTTATAAATCAGCGCTATCACTTGCCCAACCATACACCTATGTAGAAATCAGCCTAACTTCTACGCAATGGTGAAAGTGCGACATAACTGCCACTTAAGCTACGACATTTTGACCGCTCGGCCATTTTTCACAATCTTCGTCATTCCATTTCTAACATTGCAGATTAGAGCATGAAACATTTCGTTGCCAGCAACTAGAATTTGTCTGGACTCACTACATCAACGTCAGGGCGTAGTCGGTACTAGAAATTTCATAATCATAAATTACTGGAACCTCAATGATGTGGTGCTTCTCAGGGGCGTAGCCAAGGCGGGGGGGGGGGGGGTTCAAACGGCCCCCCGAAATTTTTCAATTTTGCTTGCGTATATAGGCACGCACACATACATACACACGCACGAACATACATAAAGTATGGTTGAACCCCCCCCCCCCCCGAAAAAAATTTCTGGCTACGCCCCTGGTGCTTCTGGTAATATATCATGCGGAAAGCTCGGCACGTGTACTTTTCATCGTCGGGCGTGAGCGAAATACACTGTCTTAGTCCTGCAGTATATATGGAAGTTGAGCAATAAAGAGGGGCTATTTTTTCCCCTGCCACGGTCACCGCCATGACCAGAATTTGGAGACATGTGCACATAGTGCTATACTGGCCGGTGACAGTGGTGGTCTGCCGTAATTGAGCGCGAAATGGGCAAAAAAACATATCTGGAGAAAAAAGTTGGTACCAAAACGTGCTTCTACTTCTATACATCTGATACTTATTTGAACATTTTGACAATATTACACTGCCGTACTGTAAAGTGTATTGCTTCCGAGAGTGTTTATTACTTTACAACGGGGCCCTATGTGTTTCCAATGGACGATGTTCAATTGTCCTGCGAAGCCGCACGCTTTGTAGAGCGATACTACAATTTTGCCAAGATGTTGCAGTGAGTCTCTACCGCATATAAAAGGGAGTCCTTTCTGATAACTCGCTTTTTTCATCACATGTGGTTTTTCCCTTATTCCCAGTCAGTTATGACGGGACGCCGTTGCTACCACCGAGAGATGACGCCACGTACAGATTTCCTCAAATCCTGGGAATGACATATTGACGACACGTGATGTGAGATGAGACCAGTGGGCTGAAGCTCGGCTGACAAATCATTGAGGACTGCGTTATACGAAACAGCATAGAGCTTCAGCAACTGACGCATGTTCTGCCACTACTACAAGCGATATTGGCAAGAGCTGGCCATCAAAGGCTTGAGCTATTGCTTGCCGCAACTGAACCAGCGGCAAGCCACGGACCAGCCCCACGAAGGTGGCGCTTCTACTGAGCATTTTAGGTAAGCATGGCATTGGAATATTCAACAAGTTCAGCTTCACAGGTAACGAAAGCAAGAAAGGCTACGACACCATTGCCAAGAAGATAAGGGACTTTTAGCTTGTACGTATGCTTTTTAACGTTAGCGCGTCACCGGAATACCGGATTGTGTTTACCGTGTTAGATGCGCAGATTCCATCCGGTATCCGGTAACGTAAAGAAGTATACGTACGAAAACTAGAAGCAGCGCGAAAAAAACGACGACAAAAATAGGAACACACACAACAGGACTAGCGCTGTACTTTCAACTGAATGTTTATTGAAAAATCACCACTTATAGCTATGCCACCAAAAACGCCTTGTCACACAAAAAACGCCACAAAAAATCAAAGATTGCGGACATGCGTATTGCTAAACTAACAGGTGTTTATCGAGAAAAGATCTCTCATGAGTAGTTAAACTAAGTGACGCCGCGCTGACACACTTATCTCCAGCTTTATTGATAAAATGAGCTTCCACGATGTATACGTACAAGCTAACAGCTTCCACGAAGTATACGTACAAGGTAAAAGTCCCTATTAAAATGCATTATGCTGCACAACACACCGAAGTGCGTGAACGCTACTTGCTCCGAGCAAGGGTCCAAGGAACGGGTTTGCCGTTCGAACATTTTCTAAGGGACTTGAAGAAATAAGCGCAAGTTTGCAATTTCAATGCGCTGCTTGATTCGATGGTTAGACAAGATTTGTTACGGGACCTATGACAGCAGAATTCGGGAGAAGCTCCTGTGAGCCAACATTTTGACTTTATCGGTGGTCGAGCTGCTGTGAAATGCAGCGGAAACGTCTCAACAAGATGAAGAGGCCTGGGTGAGGGAACACGTGCAGCTGCATCGTGTGCGGAAAACAGCTGCAATAGACTGATCTCACCGCGAGTTTCACTACGCCACCGCTGCCGCAGTGCATTCCGGTACTTAGAGTAGTCGGTACGTTCAGCTGCATGTAGCTGGTGCATCGGCAAGCTGCATTATCGAGCTTTAGGGGCTGTATTTGGATGAATCGCGATGGTTGGGTTCACGTACTGCATGCTGGATGCTACAACAGCAATCTGAAGCAAAAGGACTCGGATTTTACGTGTTTTCAAAGGATATCAAGCTCCGACAGGGGTGTGTGCGACAGTCAACGAAGACAGACGGAGCGGCAACTACCGCGCACTTTCAACGTATTGTTCACCGTGTTTGTGAATTCCGTGTGTATGATGCATGGTAATTTAGCAGCAATCTAGTTCGTCATAACAAGCTTTCTGCGCGACTGATGTACCGATCAGCGACAGCAAAACTTCATACAACGTGTGCTCGATCCCCTCGGCGCCAGCGGCGACAGGTTGGATACAACGTGTTTTCCGGGCAAAACTGAGTTCGCTTAAATATATAGCGACACCTAAACCGCCCTCTCATCAAAAGCGATGACGACTGTCAAGTGTCTAGTATGAATGAGACCTGTGAAACAAGCCAAACTTATAACTGCATGCTGTGTACAGCTCGCGCCATGGAGTGCACGACGAAAATTCGACCGTGCCGGCATGGCAGCCAATTTCGCCGCCGGGATTTCCCTATTCTTTTCAAAATGTGACATTATAGCGAACACAGCGTAAAGCAGCAACCGCGGCAGCAAAGCGTAGCTTCTTACATGAGCGTAGGCGGCTCTTAACGTACATGTACCTATACACTGCGGCTTCGGAGCGGTATAGGCCTAGACGATATCGGCGCCGAACAACCAGCTGAGGCTGCCGCCGCCGGCCTGAGCGGGCTACTGCTACATTGCGAGTGTTACCAAAACCTCTTACTGACTCTTCCATTCCTTGTGCAGCAGGAAATATTTTGCCGTTCACGAGATTTCCGTGACGGTTAACATTTGAAAACGGTATACGGCCAGTTGTCGCTCCGCAGGCGCGTTTCTAACCTGCTTCACGGCGACCATTCACGTTTACCGCATCACTGTGCTCGAAGTCCTGCGCTGACAACACAATATACGTACATTGAAAGCACTGCTTGAACAAAAAAGAAGCTTTTTTGTTCAAGCTTTTCCGTCCCATCGGTTTGTTTTTTTTTCCCGTCTTCGTAATCGCGGAGAGCTCTACTGCTCTATCTACGTGCTGACATTCACTAAAGGTTTTTGCTCTCATGACAACAGGAACCTGATTTCTCGTTTCTTTTTTTTTTTTGAACTAACACTTATGCAGCGATGAGACGCGCGCCCATCAACACGACGAGACGACCTGGCCACATGTAAACGTTGTCTGGTGTTCTTTTTTTTTCTCTTAAAGCTAGGATATGCAGTGTAACCTGAAGTAAAATAACATACATGAGAGGTCCGGACACAGTTTAACACAGCGTTCAATTGTCATCTGTGCCGAGGATTCATGCCAAACGGCAATGTACCTGAAGCACGCAGCAAGGAGCCGCACCAGCAGCACTCAGAGTACTACAACTAAGATGGCGGCAGTGCCGCTGTCGGAAACTCGCGCATGCGCAGATCACCTGGTAAGGTTGGTCTATAGGCAAGGCTCAGGCTCTTCAGATGTCAGAGATGCCAACGTACGCATACGCCTCGGATTTTGCCCGCGTTCGTTCGACGAGCATGTCGAAAATATCAGAAACAAAACTATTTTGCTGCCTGCTGCAGAGGAGCCAAGCAAGTAAGCGACATTCAATGTCCTAAAGATGACATCAGCGTACGCGACTTGTCTGCGAGAAGCTTAGTCAACCGGCGGGACTGAAAAGTGTATGTCCAAATCATGGCTACTGTTTTGGAACTGAAACTAGACACAGGGAATCAAAAGGAGTTCTTGTGCTGTGGGTTATAACGCAAAATGCATCCATCCCTAGAGCTCAAACCCAGTTTCACAGTGTTGCGCTGCTAAGGTGGTGGAACAAACAAGCACATGGAAATCATCCGGGCACACATTTCACTAAAAGCGAAAGTAGCGATGATTCGTCTTCGTGGTTCGCAATGGAAGCTAGGTTATTTGTGGCCTACAGGCTAGTGAGCAGCCTGGTTCGATGTCGCGCATACATAGCACATTGAAGAATACTTCAGAAGGTACCGCGGAGGAGTTCAGCCGCATTTTCATTGGCGCAGGCTGCGCTCAATGCGTGTACAACGTGCTCCTGAGAGATGGTACTCTGCCTACCATCCAAACGATGCGACGCGTACCACTAGCTTTAATAATGATATCTGGGGTTTAACGTCCCAAAACCACGATATGATTGTGAGAGACGCCGTAGTGGAGGGCTCCGGAAATTTCGACCACCTGCGGTTCTTTAACGTGCACCGAAATCTAAGTACACGGGCCTCAAACATTTTCGCCTCCATCGAAAATGCAGCCGCCGCCGCCGGGATTCGATCCCGCGACCTTCGGGTCGGCAGTCGAGCGCCATAACCACTAGACCACCGTGGCGGGGCGTACCACTAGCTTTACAAGAATAATTTGAGCTCTAGCACATGGAAGACGCAAGCATCGTCATGAAAGACACCGAGCCCACAGTTTGGTGAGTCATTTAGTCATTGTCCACTAGAAGGATAGGAGAATCGGCGTATGTATTCATCAGCTGAAAATAAATCAAGGCATAAAAAGAGAGCGCTAAGGCATGCCGCGCAGGGAGGACACAGAGGCATAACTCTCAGGAGCATGTGTGGTCACACTTCTTGACGCAAACTAATGTTTCTATAAAATTCGTCTCGATGACGTGCCGTTTTGAATTTGCACATGTATATGTCCTTTGGTTGCTGCCGTTTCCTGCGTTTTTTAAATGCGAAGCATTTCTTAGCGAACTTCTGCAACTTTGAGCGTATCTATCTATCTATCTATCTATCTATCTATCTATCTATCTATCTATCTATCTATCTATCTATCTATCTATCTATCTATCTATCTATCTATCTATCTATCTATCTATCTATCTATCTATCTATCTAGCCGCCTACGACTTTGTGCTCTCCTGGTCGCTTGGTTCATCGCATGTGCACCAAAATTGGTATGGCGTAACATGACTGTATGACGAACATAAATGACAAGTCATAACATGAAAATCATGACACGCATGTCATGTACAGCATGATTTACATGCTACGCTCATGGTGCGCTAGCGGCCGTTTCGCTAGTTTGATATACACCAAAATTGGTATCTTGCGACGTGACTGTGGGACGAACATAAATCACACGAGTTAACATGAAAATCATGACACGCATGTCATGCACAGAATGACTTACGTGCCACGCTCATGGTGCGCTGGCGGCCGTTTCGCTAGCTTTATATACACCAAAATTGGCATCTTGCGACGTGACCGTATAACGAACATAAATAACACGAGATAACATGAAAATCATGACACGCATGTCATGTACAGCATGACTTACGTGCCACGCTCATGGGGCGCTGGCGGCGGCTTCGCCAGCTTGATCTATCCCGAAAGTGGTATTGCTCGACGTGACTGTGTTACGAACATAAATAACACGAGTTAGCATGAAAATCATGACACGCATGTCAAGTACAGCATGACTTACGTGCCATGCTCATGCGGCGCTGGCGGCGGTTTCGCTAGATTTATATACACCAAAATTGGTATCTTGTGACGTGACTGTGTGACGAACATAAGAACACGAGTTAACATGACAATCATGACTCGCATGTCATGTACAGCATGACTTACGTACCACGCTCATGGGGCGCTGGCGGCGGCTTCGCTAGCTTGATCTACCCCGAAAGTGGTATTGTGCGACGTGACTGTGTTACGAACATAAATAACACGAGTTAGCATGGAAATCATGACACGCATGTCATGTACGGCATGACTTACGTGCCACGCTCATGGGGCGCTGGCGGCGGTTTCGCTAGACTTATATACACCAAAATTGGTATCTTGTGACGTGACTGTGTGGCGAACATAAAAAGACGAGTTAACATGAAAATATTGACACGCATGTCACGTACAGCATGACCTATGTGCCACGCTCATGGGGCGCTGGCGGCCGTTTCGCTAGCTAGATCTACCCTGAAATTGGTATTGCGCGAGGTGACTATATGACGAACATAATAACGCGAGTTAACATGAAAATAATGACACGCATGCCATGTACAGCATGACTTACGTGCCACGATCATGGCGCGCTGGCAGCCGTTTCGCTAGCTTTATCTATCCCGGAATTGGTTTTGCGCCACGTGACTGTGTGGCGAACATAAATAACACGAGTTAACATGAACGTCATGACACGTATGTCGTACAGCATGACTTACGTGCCACACTCATTGGGCGCTGGCGGCCGTTTCTCTAGCTTGATCGATCCCGAAGTTGGTATTGCGCGACGTTGCTGTGTGACGAACATAAATAATAGGAGTAACCATGAAAACCATGACACGCATTTTCCTCAATGGCATACAAGACGATTTATGCAGCTCTTTGCTGGCTGCTTCGCATTACATCGATTCCCACAATGCGTGGGATCTGCCGGCTTTTTTTTAATTTTTTATTTATTACAATACCCACAGCGCCTTTCGGCATTACAGCGGGAGGGGGGGGGGGGAGTACAATACAAACATTGCCAACCTAAAGCAGGTAATTGAACAAATGTACAGCGGCAAGTAGCCGAATGGACAAAAGAAACGCAAGACAGCAAAACGTTTTCAGTACGAAAAACACACAAGCAAGTATCCGTCAGGGGATAACGAGGACTATTTACAACACGAGTTCTGAAGAGAGGAAGCAAATACTTCAGGGAGATAACAGTGGCAATGTCATGAGGCAGTTTGTTCCACTCGCCAATTGTTCTGGGGAAAACGCCATCCTGAAATAGTTTGTCCTACATCTTATCTTCTTTATCTTGTAGGCATGATCAAGACGGGGTGAGACGTAATCAGAATTGTTCAAGTAAAAATCCCGGTTTCTACCAGTGTTGTTACGGAATGTACTGTGAAAAAGTTTTAACCTTAAGTATTGTTTACGCTCCTGCAGTGACTCCCATTCAAGGCTTTCCTTTGCACTTGTAATGCTGAAGTGGCGGGTATAAGTGGCATGCACAAATCTCACAGCTAAATCTTCAATTCTTTCAATCCTTCGAATGTCCACCTGCTGCCAAGGGTCCCAAACGCAGCAAACGTATTCAAGTATTGACCTAACATTGGCTTTACACAAGAGCTCTTTCGCGGCAATAGGCAAATGCTTGCGTTTCTTCTAAGAAAACCTAGAACACTTGAAGCATTGTACTTGACATACTCGATATGACGGCGCCAGAATAATTCTGCAGTAAAATAAACTCCAAGATACTTATGGTCGAACACTTTTGCCAGTTTTTCTGCATTAATAGTGTAACTAAAATCATTACAGCATTTTCTTTCTAGTGAAGCACATATAGACAGATTTTTTCACGTTTATGTCCATGCGCCAGGTGCTCATCAAGTCCCAAATCGTTCTGTAGCGCAGTGCGATCATCTACGGCATGAATAACTGTATAATACGCCGTCATCTTCGAACATTCGCAGAATGGAAGGAAAAAGTCACAGTCTCGCCGCAATGGCGAAGTAATGAATGCAATAGCAACAAATTAGAATGTCACGCGAAGAACGGCAAACAGCTCGATACTTGCAACGCGCCGCTCGAGCCCAAATGACTGGCGGAAAGAACACACACAGGATGACCGCGAACTAACAACGGTCACAGCTCGACACTTGCAGCGCACTGCTCAAACAAAAGGTAGGCCACTCGAAAAGAACGCACAGGTACACACAGGATGAGCGCGAACTAACTGTTACGGTTGTTACTTCTTCGTGTTTGAGCAGCGCGCTTCAATCCAACACTCTTACATTTCTTTTTCTTTAAAACTGCGGCGCGTCGAGTGACCTCCTGCTACACGGTGGCGTTCGACGCATCGTTTACTTGGCGTTCCACATCGTCAGTGGGTACAGAAATGGGCCACTTTTAGTGCGCGTCTGAATGAAAATGTAGGAGCGTTGCTTTAAAGCGCGCCCTTTGGGCAATCTCGCGGGTTACTACACATACTGAAGCACATCCGAGCTCTGCATGTCGTTAGCGTTAAATGGCGCATATGAATAGCTCGCCGTTGATATGCTAAACAGCCGGTGCCGCATGGCCGACTGGCTTAAAGCAGCGCGCTGCGAAGCCAGAAGGATCGACTGTTCGAATCCCGGTGGCGCGCTTTTGACCGGCCCGCTTTTCAGGACTGCATTTCTGTACGCTCGCTGTCGGCGGATTTTTCGCGTACGCAGCCGGTATTGAAATCGATGAGTTATAAAACTCGCTTAAAAATGTGACGCATGATCATGGAGCGACGCTTCATGCCCCACTGGAGTCCATCTTGGCTATCATTTTAAGCAAGCGCTTTAAGTCGTGGCCGTAATATTCAGACTTGCGGCGCCGAGGAGATCTTACGGTCAGTTAAGATACCGAAGAATTGTTCTGCTCGTAGGCATGGAAGCGCTAGGAATATTAGTTACTGATGCGCTTGCGCTTAAAGGCCATAGAAACGTCCTGCTTTGGTGACGTTCGAAGCCGCTGTGATGATAAGTACGACGAGATGTTATAATGTTATCGGTACAGTCGCTGCTGAGTTAGTCGGCGAGAGTATGACGCGCGCTCCGTACTTGGAACTTATCAGCGTGTAAGGCGATATTTAATAGAATGATTGGCCATGTTTCAGGACGGTGAGGGTGAGATTGAACGACAAAAGGCTCAGAAGAGCTTCATGGGGAAAAATCTTTCGATTAGCATAACTTTCGGAACTGTCCCACAACCCCGACAGCTTCAAGAATATCAAAATCAGAATGATGCATAACACAATCGAAGGAACAGGGTAAGTGGAATATGGTCATTGTTAGACCTCTAAGCCTTCCAACTGCGGCGCGGTTAACATCGAACCAAAAACACGTCTTGCAAGATGAAATGCTTTAATGGAACTAGAAAAAAAAAGAGAAAAAGAGGGCGAGCTAGCGCTGCCACGTGAGCACGCGTCAGCTCGTGAGGAGCATCCATAATGATGATTTTGGTCGTCTGTAGACGAATGACGAAGAAAAGGAAGTCACAACAGTCTCCCGCGCCGACAGATGACGTTAGTTGGCTTCCAACGGGTAAAGTAGCTGTACGGGCCGCTTCACAACAGAGCCGTCGCGCAAGCATAAAGAGCAGGTCCTGACAATGCTGTCGCGTGCGCTGATCAGTTCCTCTATGCGGAACTGAGGAACTGTCGCATCCCCTGATCAGTTCCTCTATGCGGGCCAAACTCCACAGTTGCCTTGGAAGCTGTTTATCCCAGAGTAGAACTACGTTGCCTTTTTTCAAAGAGTCATTTCTTTTGCTTGGTTGGATGTAAAGTTCCTGAGTTCACTAAGATACTCTTTATACCAACGAGACCAAAATGCTTGCAAATCATCTTCTCGCTTGCTCCAAAAATTCTTCGGTGCATCATTGGTAGACTCGGTGTTGATTTTCAGTTCGTAATGTGGTAGCGTTGTCAGTCTCTTTCCAACGAGAAAATCTGCTGCAGATAGGGGGTACGGTTCATCCACGTCGTTGAACACGTAAGTCAAAGGTGGAGAATTCACCACGGCCTCCACTTCTGTTAGTAGAGTAACTAACTCTGTCCGACTGACAAGCCGTCGCCCAAGCATCTTCTTCAAGCAGGTTCTTACAGAAGGAACGAGTCTCTCGTAGAACCCGCCCTACCAAGGAGCGCTCGGGCAAATGAATTTCCATTGGATCTTCTAGGAGGAAAAGAAGGCGAGCACGTCGGGGTGTCTTATCGTTCGCCAGAGCTTCTGTAAGTCATCAGACGCTTTGGCGAATGTTCGTGCGTTGTCGCTGTAGATAGTGTGACAGAGGCCCCGCCATGATACGAATCTCCGCAGGGCGCAAAGAAAATTCACTGTGGTCAAGCTTCAACCAGTTCCAAGTGAACAGCTCTTGTCACCGCGAACGTAAAAAGAGCGATGTAGGAGCGCTCGTGGGGATGCCCTTTGATGTATAGTGGCCCCGCAAAGTCAACTCCACTCACGAGGAACGGAGGGGCTTGAGTAGGACGATCCTGAGGCATACAAGGTGAAGATCGCTCAACAGGTTTACTCTGTAGGCGTCGGCAGATGACACACCCTCGTATCGTTTTCTTCACAGACTGTCGTGCTTGAAGAATCCAAAATCGTTCTCGAACTTGAGTCAGAGTGTCTCGAACTCCCCCGTGGAAGACCTTTGCGTGAGCATGATTGATTATCAGCATACTGAGGTGTGAGTCTTTTGGTAGGAGGATGGGATAGAGACATAGGCGTGCGCACAGGGGGGGCAGGGGGTGGGGCGGCCGGGGCGCAAGAACTGCCCCGTACACTGACCCTTCTACTCACCTAGGAGCGGGGGGGGGCGCATCTGCCCCCATACATTGAGTTAGTAGGGTGGGGGGGGGCGCTGCGATGAACATTTGCCCCCCCCCCTGATGGGGAACCCTGCGCACGCCTATGGATGGCGAGAACCGTACGAGTCACCAGCCCTGGGAGCTTTTCCTTGTTTCCGAAGAAGCCCGTTTTCGTCTATGAACAGTCTAAAATGCTCAAGTGGACTTTGTAAGGGGAGCGGTTTCTTGTTCGCGACGCAGTCTGCTTTTTTACCAAAGTGAGATCTCTGTTCCTCTCGAAGCAAATAGCACTCCGCTTGCTGAATTTCCTCAGCAGACAGCTCCCCAGACCTATCATTTTTCTTCTTCAACCTTTTAGTATAACGCAACACCCATGCCGTTACTCTTAAAAGTTTGGTGAGGCTGGTGAATCGTTCAATTTCAATCAGCGATGGCAGCAATGGTCTCGTATTAAGAGCATGGGTACTGACCTTTAGTTCTTTCTCAGCTGCCTCGAGCTTTCCGTTTTCGATGTCGATCCTTTCCCCGTACACGGGCCACCACGTATCAGACCTTGCAAGCCATCTAGGTCCAAACCACCACAACTGCGACTGACTCAGTTTGAGTGCAGACAAGCCTCGAGTGAGAAAATCGGCGGGGTTTTCTTTTCCAGGACAATATCGCCATCTGGTATAGTCAGTCAAAGTTCTGATTTCTTGCGTCCGGTTCCGCACAAACACCTTCCAGATAATGGGATCCTTGTTAATGCAGCAAAGTGTAATCGGTGAATCAGACCAAAATGTTGCTTCACCAATTCCAAGGTCACAATTCTTCACGATGTAGGCGTACATTCGGGCTGCAAGCAATGCTGCCATCAATTCGAGCCTCGCTAGAGTGACCGTCTTTAACGGCGCAACTCTGGTCTTTGCCATCAGTAGCATAGTCCGGACGGTGTCACTGTAGTCGGCCGTACGAAGGTAGGCTACAGCCCCGTATGCCGACTCGCTTGCGTCAGAAAAGATGTGGCGTGCTGCCTTTTGATACGGGCCTTCTCCGCCGGCTGCTAGGAACCTTGGAATACTAGGTCACTAAGCATGGTTACCTCCTTGCTCTGTTGCAGCCAGACAGCAGACAGTTTGGGTGGCAATGTCTCATGGCAATGTCTCATCCCAGTCGAGGTTTTCCTTCCATAGATCTTGTATGAAGATTTTCGCCCGTACTAAGAAAGGTGAAAGAAACCCCAAAGGGTCGTAGATCCTTGCAACAGCCTGAAGCACAAAGCGTTTTGTAATCCGATGCTCCTGTATGAACTAGAGGATATCCTGGGGCTTGAACGAAAAGGTATCTGTCTTCTTGTTCCAATGAAGTCCCAGTACTTTCAGAGGTCCAGAAGGTGAGCAAAGAGATTTTTCCGGTGAAGTGATTCCTTGTTCGAGGCGGCAGATACTAGAGGATCGTTGCTGGCTCACTTGCGAATGTTCATGGAAGCTTGCCTGAAGATCTCAATTATTTCTTTGTGCATCTGGATAGCTTCTTCAGCTGTGTCGGCTCCAATCAGAAGACCGTCCATATATATGGAGCTTTGCTATCGTCGAGCTGTCACAGGATAGAGGGTTTGTACGGACCTGAAGTGGTGTTTCAAAGTAGCAGTCAATAGGAATGGACTTGAAGTAGCTCCGAAGGGCACTCTAGTCATTCTTGAAACTTCTATTTCCGGCATTGGGCTGTTCACTTGTGGGGAAGTTCTGAACTACAAAAAAAGCGGAGCGCGTCTCTGTCTGGTTCTCTCTGGCCAATCTGTAGGAACGCCTTCTCGACATCAGGATTCATCGCTACCTTTTAGCGTCGGAAACGGAGCAGTAGGGTGACTACGTCGGGATTTAGATTTGGGCCAGCTTCCAGGTTATCATTCAAGGACTTTGAACCAGATTCGTGAGAGGATGCTTCGAATACGATGCGTACCTTCGTAGTAGATCGGTCCTCTCGTATTACAGCTCGATGTGGCATATAATACAGGGGTCCAAGTGGATGCTCTTCTGTTTCCGATACTCTTTCAGCAGACGCTTCACCGAGGTACAGTCTAATAGTCTCATCCTATCTTTTCAAGAGCTCGCTGTCCTTGTCAAGTTTCTTCATCAAACTATGCAGACGTTTGGTTGCAACTGCGTAGTTCTCTGCCAGGTCAACCCTTTCCTTCCACGGTAGCGCGACTTCGTACCGATTGTCTTTCTTCTTGGTGTTGTTCTCGAAGTTTTCCAGCACTGAATCGGCGACCTTCGTTCCTTCGTGTTCGGCCTTGATCCCGATACTTTCGAGATCTAAAAACCGAGTCAGAAGTTTCGAGATGTCTTGCTCTGTCACCGTGGCTCGAAGGACTACGACACTGGCGCTCTGTATTACGTTGGTTGCTGCAGACAACTGCCCTTGAACAGTCCATCCCAGTCTTGTCTCGACAGCTTTCAGCTTTTCGTGCACAGGCTTCACGGTACCAGTTACGAGATCCCATTAATAGTCTGAACCAATGAGGACCGCAATCTGTTTGTCTTCAACTCCTTTCAGAGACAGAGCTTGCGTATCCAAACGCATCTTGTTCATTTCTCTCAAAACGTTTTCTTCTGGTACCGCAATGCATTCACTGGATATTGTGTCCACCACCAGCGCATCGATTGAAATCTGAATTTCCTTTTTCGCAGGGAGAATCGATACTCACACCCTGTGCATGGTTTTCCGCGCATTTTCACCACCGAACACGCCTACGGTCAATGTCTCCTCTTCTATTATTTCGCAGCCAAGTCTTTGGGAAGCTTTCGCCGTAATGAAGCTCCGCTGACTTCCGCCATCGAAAAGGACTCGGTAGCGACCAGATGTTTTGGTTCCTGATATGGTGGCCGTCAGAGTCTGCAGCATAACGAATGAGCTTGCTTGCTTGGAGATTAGATTGACCCGATGCAGATAGCACCTTCTCGTTGTCGCCTCTTATATCTTCCGATGCGCAAACGGATGTTGCGTGCCTTCTCGCGCACTTTCCACATTTCAGCCGGCTTCTGCAATCTTTCGCCAAATGATCCTGCTTTAGGCAACGGAAGGACCTTCCGGCTTTGGTAAGCATCTCCTTTTTGAGCGAGAGGCTGATCTACGTTTTATCGCAGACTTCGGCAGAATGCTCTTTGGAACGGCATTACAGGAACTTCTGCGTACTACTAGATGAGCTTTGTAGAGCAGCTGCCGTGGAAATGTCTCGTGGATGGCTGGGCTTTATTCCTCCCCACCGAAAACAATTTCTGGCTACGCTACTGCTCCACGTAGCGTTGCCACATTTGTTGGTTCCCTTGTTCTTTTTATTATTGTTAGCCCGAATGGGGGTTTGTGGCAACCATTGCGAGGCAAAACAGTCCTCTGTAGTGCCCACTTTGTCGGCTGTGCACGACTGTCGGGCTGAGGGGTCTCAGGATCGGCTTTTGATCGGAGGACCTAGACGAAAAAAATTTGCGCCATATCCACGAAGTGAATGATGATTGAGGAACTGGCTTGGAGATAATCGGGTAAACCGTGAATGCTCCGTACAAGTCCTCTGCTTTCGTATAAAGACGTCACACGTTCCTATAGTAGCGCTTGTGGTCAGGTTGTTGTCGAACCACAAGCGGTCGCAGACCTTGTAGCTGTGGCCGAACGCATGGTCGAAGAAATCGCACT
This sequence comes from Rhipicephalus sanguineus, assembly GCF_013339695.2. Classification (NCBI taxonomy): domain Eukaryota; kingdom Metazoa; phylum Arthropoda; class Arachnida; order Ixodida; family Ixodidae; genus Rhipicephalus; species Rhipicephalus sanguineus. The sequence continues at coordinate 134,041,442 of NC_051179.1, read as the reverse complement.
TGAAGAGCACATCGGCGCCACCAATTTCAGGTAGCGACCGCTTTCGACGTTTGGCCGCCGCATCCCGCGGCCGTACCTCTTCGAGGTTCTCTTTCCGCCGCTTCCGCGCTGCTTCGGCTTCGAGGACTTGTATCTCGGGGTCTGCACAACGCTGACGTCCCTTTGCGGCCTCGCGAGCTCTCACCGCAAGTCTTGGTGGTGAGCCCGCGCTGCTGCTGCCTTGCAAGCCCCCCGCTCCGCCGCCTTGTCTTCTTCGTTCATGTTATTAGTAGCGAAGCGCACTGCCGGAGTGGAGCGAGCGGAGCATGCTACAGTTGGCTACACTATATGTGGTTTTTCCCGCCTTATTATCATCATCAAGGCTCTCAAAGGACAAGAGGAAGAAGTCTTCTCTTTCGCGCGAGCGTGCGCATGCTACAGTTGGCTTTGCTGTATGTGGTTTTGCCTGCGTTAATATCATCATCAACTGGCTCGAAGAACAAGAGGAAGAAGACCTCTTTCGCGCGAGTTGCGCCTGTAGCGGTCGCCTATGGAACTAAGGTTATGCGCACGGCGCGGGATATTGCTCCAGCTTAAGAACCTGGTGAGCCAGCTCCTAAAACACAGTTGCACATGTTCAAAAAATATTATTTAGCAACGTGTTCGACGTGCAACAACGCTAGAAACTAAGAGACGGGCACTTCATGCTGTCTCTGTCTTTGTATAGTTGCTAATACGTCATTTCAACTATCCCAGCTTTCTGCTAATGCACGCCAGTCGTAGGACAAGCGACGTGCGAGGCTGCCGATGAGTAGTACTTCCTATCGTACGCCAAGAAAAATGCTAACTCGCTTCTAAACCCACGTCATACGCCGCGTGCGTTTGTATTCTGCCGTTAGTGTCCTGGAGAACGACTGAGGCATGGCGTAATTGTCCAAAGCAGTGCGCTGAGGAGCGAGGTGTCACAGTTTCGAATTCCCGGTCGTGTGCTTCGGAAATTTTTTCGTCTGCGTTATTTTTATTTGTGGCTTTTATTTATAAATATATACATATATATCTAAGGGACATGACGCGGCGACTGCAGAAATCTGACTAGAGTGCTTATATAATTGTTGTCGCAATTACGGAAGACCGTCCCTTGGCTCCTGGTGGCCCCGAGCTAGAGGGAACGCCCTGGGTCTTGTAGGTTTATGCCACAGCAAGGAAGAAACGAGACGGCTGAACCGGAATCACGGTATATATCGTACACCGTGACCATAATGCTGAGGCTAAACTTACAGCGCAAACGCACGAGGCACCCACGAAGAAAATAAGCGTACGACAGAAGCACTGGCTAACAACTGCTTTATTTTTTCATACGCCAATGCGTGTATAAGGCCAAGGCAACCTTACGACACATGCGCACACAAGAAAAGCTCCAAACCAAAACGTGTAATAATAATAATATGTGGGGTTTAACGTCCCAAAACCACCATATGATTATGAGAGACGCCGTAGTGGAGGGCTCCGGAGATTTCGACCACCTGGGGTTCTTTAACGTGCACCTAAATCTAAGTACACGGGCCTCAAATATTTTCGCCTCCATCGAAAATGCAGCCGCCGCGGCCGGGATTCGATCCCGCGACCTTCGGGTCAGCAGTCGAGCGCCATAACCACTAGACCACCGTGGCGGGGCAAAAAAAAACGTGTAACCAGCATGATAGTATATTAGATACGCGAAGACATGAAGTCATATTCAGATGGGTGCAGGGACAAAGAAGTTTGTTTGCGCTGTAATTTTAGCCTCATCAATATAAGTAGACCCAAATGAAGTTTTATTCTAGTGACCAGAATCGACTTCAGCAGGGGACGCGAGCCGCGGCCTCACGTGCCACTGCCAAGCACCCGTCTTTATTTTCTTCTCTTGAGGTCACGCGTACTGCAGTTTTGTTCGACGCCCAAAGGAGGGCGCTGTAGTGTCCTGGTGGGATAACTAGAGCGCAAGCGTTCGAGAGTGACTTGCGTTCTGCTGATGCGCCCTGGCGACTCGCAAACTTCTTGTGTCCCCAATTCTAAAACTTTCTAGTGTTTCGCCGGAGGTGGGATGTGCGCCTCCAACTTGTACTTTGACATGCAGGGCGTGGTCGACCGTGATGGCGCGTTAATCTCATAAGGGGGAGTCTTGTGTTTTCACCGCGAAGATTGCATGGAAGGTATTGACCGCACGAAGGTTACTTTGCTCGCTGCAGCGGCAGCGTTTGGGAAAAGAGTGAGCTGTTAGCTAGAAGAGCCAACGTAGGCGCTAGTTGAAGTAACAACTGCGACAGTTCGCGCTCGTCCTGCGTATAGCGCTGTGTCCTTTTAGTGCGTCCTTCTTTGTGTTTAAAGGGACACTAAAAGGAAACAATGAATCGGTTTAGATCGATAAATTGTGCTCTGGGAAATCTAATGTCGTTAATTTCACTATCATAGGTTTTTAAATAGTGGAGAAACTGAAGTTTAATTTTTAAATTTCGCGCCGAAATCTCCCAGCGTGACGTCACGGATTTCACAGTGTATGTATCGTATTTTGGCGCCATTGGCTCAACGAAATTACCCCAAACTTGGCATGTGAAGTCTATGGCCCCCTCAGAGGACAATTTACTTCATTTTTACCGATTAGGAATTACGTAGTTCCTAGTAGGCACCATGAAAACTTGACGTCATGACAAATGGTGCAAGAACTTCAAGGTGGCGCCACCCACATTTTGTGTTTGCGCGTCTTCTCGCGGCAAGCGTGGTGTTTTTTGGTATCGGGAAAGTGTACTGTACTGATATGAGAAAAATCGTTTTGCACTTTAGTGTCCCTTTAAGGAGGGCGCTGGAAGTGCCGAGCTGTGACAATTTTTAGTTCGCACTCTCGTTGTGTGTTTTCTTTTCCTGGGTCATTTGTGCTTGAGGAGCACGCAACAAGTTCCTAGCTGCTTACAGTTCTTCCTGTGACATTCCAGTTTATTGCTATCACCTTCATTGCTTCGCCCTTGAGGCGAAACTGTGACTTTCTTTTTTCTCTTCCGTGAGGATATCGCTATGCTTCATCTATGCTTTGAAAAGAGAAAACAAAATTGTGCTGCGTGCATTTAAAACAAGTCAGTCTTCGAACAATGCATCTGATTTCCGCAGCACTGTTCTGTAGAATTCATTCTCTCACGTACCAAACATATTGTTTCCAATATGTTGCTACGACATCAATTTCGCAGCTGGTCGTCCACAAGGACACTAAAATCATGTGACTGATTCGAACCACCATCTGGTTTATATATTACTGCGCCGGCTTGTAAATAAATTGTGGATACGTATTTTAGAGTAATCGCTTCAATATTTTTTCCTTCACACGTTACTGATTGCTAAACCCATGGACAAGTGTGCCTGTATAGACTTTAGACGTACACGAAGCAAAGGGATTGAGATACTGGGTGTTATTGACCAATATAGCCTCTTGATTGCTTTTTGGGTCATCTTTGAACTGGGTGTGCAATTGAGTTCGGATTCCTCTGTATTCTTAGCTCTACTGGAGACGTTCATTTCTGCAATTTAGTGAAGAAAACAAAAATAAAATACGTTCATCTGAAGCTTTCCGAAAAAATCGGTCGCCCTATTGGCTGCTAGCATTGTCTTCGGAAGGAGACACCGCGATTAGCCGCAGCGACACCAAAACGAATGCACTAAAACGCTTGTAGAGAGGCAAGCTGCATGAATGGGTACCAGCCACGTGCATCTACCACTTAAATTACGCCAGACAGTCCTAACATATAGGTCTCCTGGAAGTGTTGATACGGAAGCTGGCAACCTTTTAAAAATATCAGACCCTCCAAGACAAAGCGCTCCTTTACTATGCCTTTCCTGTAGCTTAGTTTCTACGAAGCGACATAACTTGAACATTCAGTTATACATTTCGTGAATAATATATACTGGGAACGACGCTTTTTCGGGGAGCGGCACAATATCATGAGGCAGTTCAATATTCCTCTTGCGCCATGAATTATTTGGTGACACCGGCAGAATGAGTATCGAGAGAAAAGAAATGCTTCTTGCTTATCAAGAAAACAAAGTTTATTCGCGAGAAAAAGCTCATTTTCTTGATTCTTTTACGTTTGCCACGAAGGATCTTCTAGATATGAACAATGAAGAGAAATAAAATCCTGGAAGAGGAGTTTGTTTTTCTTTCGACAGCTGTGCGTTGATCGTTCCGGTGGGCATTGATGAGCAATATATGAGCCACTCTTCACATAGGCGTGTGCGGGAAGTCCTCTACAGCCCTAGGAATGAATTCTAGTCACTGCATTATCATTGGAATGGTCTTCTTTTTGGGTAAGTCTTAAAATCCAGCAACCAGTGGCAAATATTATAATGTCACGCTGAGAGAGCACAATAAAGGCAGTTGTAACTTTTATGTAATTTAACTTGCGACTTATTACGCCACTGAACATTCCGAATCGACGTTTCATTAGTTTTTTCTTTGGAGTTTAGCGATTCCAATACCTGATGTGGAGCGTAATTATAGTCCAGCTATATTTGCTTTATGCAATTTTCTCTATCGATACTTCTGCATTTATTCGTGAATATATGCTACAAAATTCACCACCTCTTCGGATCTTGAGTATCTGCTTCTGACTGTGTTTTACTGAGGACTCCGAAAGATGTGTTTTTACATGAGATCACTGTTTATCCGTATAAAAACAAAGCTTGCGCTACAGCTGTACTGAGTAGCTACAAGCTGAATCACTAATGCCTGAAGATCTGAAAAGAAAAAAAAAACCAAGCTAGTTTTACGAAGTGAAATCTGCGGAAACAGCGGAGCTATGGTCGTTCCTTCGGTGCTCCTCAGAGTTTTGATGTGATTCTAGGTGTCTTTCTATGTTTTGTTTTGATTCTCGGTGTTATTTTACATATTGGTGCTGTACGTGTGTTTTAGTGTGATTTGTGGTGTCGTTTGTTTCTGTTTAATTATGGTTCTCGCATGTTTCGGCGTGGTGGACTTAATTTTCTTTCCCGTTTGCTTTGCAATTCCTTCTCTCGAACTTCGGGGCTGGCGGCTTCGCTCCAGTGCCACCTGGCTTGCGCTTCCTACTTTCGAAGCTCGGGGTTTCATATTCGACGTCAGGGCTGCAGCTCCCGTGCGGTTGCCAGCTGCTGCTCGAGCCTTGCGTAGCCCATTCCCATCCCCTGGCGCGCCCTCTGACAGGTCCGCTTCTCACCCGGAGCGTTGCAGGTTACATGACCATGGTCATGTAACCTGATAGTTTCCTGTCTGGTCACGTGACCTTGATCTGCTCCTGCGTGAAGCCGGGCGGCCAAGGGTCGACCTGAAACAGTTCCGCATTTAAAGCCTATTCTATATGTGCATCATTGTTGAGGCTTATATCTTCAGATAGCAGACAGTTGAATACATTTTCGCATCATGAATGGCAGTTCACAGTATCCCTCACGAGAAAACCATATAAAATCTGCGTCTGACCGGTACTAAGGTACGGGAAAGAAACCTGGAGGCTGATGACTAGGGCTCAACTTAAATTTTAAAAGCCGCAGAGAGCAACGGGAAGCAAAAAAGATCCATGTAACCTCTATGGTGATGAGGCGAGCGGAGTGGGTCAGGAAGCAAAGTGCGTGTTAAGGGCATCTTAGTCCAAGTGAAGAAGAAACCGGCAGGGATAGGTCATGTAGAAAGAAGCCACGATAACCGCTTGTCATTAAGAGTAGCAGACAAGATTCGAAAAGAAGACGAACGCTCCAAATGGAGACAGAAAGTTAGACGCGAAGATGAGATCAAGATGTTTGCACGGATAACGTGGGCGCAACAAGCGCAGCAGCGGGCCATTTTGCAAAACAAGGAGAAAGCCTTTGCCCTGAGGTGAAAGCGTGAGCGCCATTGTTATTATTATTATTATTATTATTATTATTATAATTATTATTATTATTATTATTATTATTATTATTATTATTATTATTATTATTATTATTATTATTATTATTATTATTATTATTATTATTAAGCCATAATGGAAAATCTATTTTGTGTGGGTGGAACGTTTTTGTAAAACATGCTACCTTTACGCTAAATCCAATACAAAGCTTTTGCGGAGATGCCACCGTAGCGCGGCGGCAGACGCGGCAAAAGAAGAGGAGAGCCATTCGAGATGCACTAGCCGCGAGATGGTTAGAACGCTCGGGCTCTTGATCTGCTTCGCTTCGTCTGAAATCTGAATAAAGCTGTGACGACGGCACGGCCTTGTCGGCTGCTATCACATATGTCTGCTCAACGCCATGTTCCATCATAGGCATGAGGCAATGTTTTGAGGAAAAAATGAAACACGTCAAATTTTGTCCAAACTAAGCAAGATTAAAATCAGAAATAAATTCGTTGCAAAATACGTGAGCCATGTATGATTGTAGTAAAGATGAAGCGCAGATGATTGGTGTCTTTTCTCCCTTAGGCGCGGTACGGCCGACGCACGCCACTTTTGTAAACAATTTGCATTGCCACCGACTCGTGCCATCCGCAGTTGTGAGTATAATAGTTTCTACAGAAAGGCTGTTTAGTGTGAAACTCGGAAGTGTATTGACGGACGCTATGTAATAATGTTAATGTTAGCAGCCCCAATATTCTTCTAATTCGGAGAACAGGTTTCAACATTCGCGAGCATCTTACATAGAAATCCTTAGTTGCTGAATGCCTCTTGAACGCCCACTTGTCACGATAGCGGTACTAGTTATAACAGCACCATCATTGGTGGTGAAGTATCCGTTATAAATTTCCTTTGTAAGTAGTTGTCTTCATCACGACCAGTTATTGTAGAAATAAATAAAAACGTTGAAACTATACACGACTACACTAATGTCGCATTGGTAAATACATTGCTTGACCTATTTTGTGATATCTAAAAAGCCTACATGTCGGTCACTACCGGACTGTCAACCTTATCCTGAGTCGCAGCGCTTTCTGTGTAACGCTTCCTTCGGAGCACAACGTAGCTAAGGAAAAATGAAGACACAAAAGTGCGCTAAACATGCACTGAAAAGTCCAAGTATTCAGAGAATTTTGGCAACGAAACTGCCCTACGCCAAAAGCGTCATGTTGACGCGTAGTACAGAAAGATAATCAAGACTACCTCAGCTTGGAAAAGTGGTGTGCACTCAGCGATAAAATAGTTTAATAGTTTCTTAAAATATATATCCTACTGTTCTTAGCTCATCATCGTAACTAACAGTTGGCGACCAACATTTTTTTACACGTAACAGAGATATCCGCCATTCCTTCGAAAACAAAATTTAGATTGAAAATATGTTCAAATCAAATCTTTGCATTTTTTGTATGGCCTCAGATTCACCATTTCGCACAGAGAAAGAGCTCGCGCAGCTCATGCGGTAACGTGATATTTTATAGGACGGTTTTTGCCGTCGCCTCTGTTTTGCTACACTACATTACACTACGATTAAAGAGGATGAATATTGTCTCCCATACCTTCTTTGTTTTATTGTGTATTGGTTTCGTTACTAATGTAACATTAACGTTCCCTAACAGACATTGTGCGTTGAATAAACCTGTGTTTATCAAAATACAGCTCGCCTTCTTTCTGTTTTGCAGACATCCATTATGACTCCCTGCCGTTTTCCATGTTCGTTAAAGTATGGGGAAAATTCTTACAGCATTGTTTTAGGATATGAACCAGATGGAACGCCGTGCCACGTATGTACACAAGGTCACCCCCTTTCTTAAAATGAGTGATAAGTATTCTGTGGCTTGAAATACTATAGGATTGCATATTTACTAATACAGGATGCAAAATTATCTTGCTTTTCATAAAAAAGGCATCCGTTTTTAGGACGTTTACGCAGTGAGACGCTATCGAAAATTCATGTTCATCATGAAGTACTGACACAATTTTGAGGCGTCATAAAAGGGACGTTTGTCATTTGCATCGCATGCAGTGTTAACGCTCTCCACGCACCGCAGTCAGACAACGCGTATAAAGTATGTTGCTTCGAATTTAAAGTTTTCGTCGCAAAGCATCAACAAGCCAGCCCCACCACAATGGGCATTATCCCGACGAGCCAACACAGCTCCACTGCGTATGTCAACTCTGCCTGCAGCCTAAATCGCAGAAAGCACCATCGGGGTCACTAGATAATTCACTCACCGTTGTTTACGTACACCACGAGCAGATGACGGATCCGCCACTAATATGTCGCGAATTGCTGTCTCCCCGTGAAGCCACACTGCCATGGTACGTCGCTCAGAAGCCTTCGCTCCATATCGAAACCGAATATGTTTTTTTTTTCAATTTTGTGATAATAAAAATATATTCGATGCATTACAAGTCACCAGAATACTCTTTTAAGGATTCTCGCCCCGAGTTCTTTCATTTAGAGTGACAATCCTAAAATTTACTAAATTCGTGTCAGTAATCCGTCAACTATCAACGCCTAAAGCACGTTTATTTGAAAGCCAATGCATCTGAAGTCCAACGCTATTCTTTTCATACTCTCTGTTTCCCTATAGGTTTCAAATGCGAAGCATTTCTTAGCGAACTTCTGCGACTTTGAGCTGATCTATCTATCTATCTATCTATCTATCTATCTATCTATCTATCTATCTATCTATCTATCTATCTATCTATCTATCTATCTATCTATCTATCTATCTATCTATCTAGCCGCCTACGACTTTGTGCTCTCCTGGCCGTTTCGTTAATCGGATGTATACCAAAATTGGTGTGTCATAACATGGCCTTCTTACGAACATAAATGACAGGTCATATCATGAAAATCATGACACGCATGTCATGAACAGCATGATTTACATTCCACGGCCTTTGGGCTCCCTGACCGTTCCGTTAATCGGATGTATACCAAAATTGGTGTGTCATTACATGGCCTTATTACGAACATAAATGACAGGTCATATCATGAAAATCATGACACGCATATCATGAACAGCATGATTTACAGTGGACGGCCTTTGGGCTCCCTGGCCGTTCCGTTAATCGGATGTAGACCAAAATTGGTGTGTCATAACATGGCCTTATCACGAACATAAATGACAGGTCATATCATGAAAATCATTACACGCATGTCATTAACAGCATGATTTACATTCCACGGCCTTAGGGCTCTTGCGGCCGTTCCGTTAATTTCATATATACCAAAATTGGTACGGCGTGACAAGAGTTCATGACGAACATAATGACAGGTCCTAACATACAAATCATGACGCCCATGTCATGTGCAGCATGATTTTCATGACATGGTCTCGGGGCGCTCGCGGCCGTCTAAATGAAAGGATACATACGAAAACTGGTATGACGAGACATTTCTGTATGACGAACATAACTGACACGTGGTAGCATGAAAATCATGATATGCATGTCATTTATGACATGATTTACATGCCACGCTCATGATGCGCTAGCGGCCGTTTCACTAGATTGATATACACCAAAATTGGTATTGCGCGATGTGACTGTATGCAGAGCATGAATAACAGTTGGTAAGATGAAAACCATGATATGCATGTCATGTATGTCATGATTTATTTGCCACGGTCATGATGCATTCGCGGCCGCTTCGCTAGCTTGATGTGACTAAAATTGGTATTGCGCGAAGCGACTGTATGACGAAGGTAAATGAGACGTGGTAACATGAAAATCATGACATGCATGACATTCACGACATGATTTACATGTCATGCTCATGACGCACTCTTGCCGTTTCGCTTGCTTGACATACACCAAAATTGGTATTCCGCGACGCGACTGCATGACGAACGTAAATGAGAGGTCTTAACATGCGAATCATGTTATGCATGTCATATACGGTATGATTTACATGCCACTGTCATGGTGCGCTTCCGGCCGTTTTGTTAACGTGATATATACCAAAATCTGTATGGCATGACACGAGTGCGTGATGAGCATAAGCGACAGGTCATGCATTTATATACCAGAATATGCGTTTCATTGGCATAGTGTACACTAGAATGTGCATGCATGCGTGCATGGCAAACATGCGATATATGGTGGACTAGATGCCATGGCATGAATGATTTCATTTGGCTCAAAGACAAACAAGGCGATGTATGCAGCTCTTTGCTGGCTGCTTCGCATTACATCGATTCCCACAATGCGTGCGATGTGCCGAATTTTTTTTGTGCTTTTATCTTGCGAGTTTATATTACCTATCTGTAATGGCTAAACATTCCACTTTCAACTTTTTCCTTCAGTAAGTGCATTAGTTTCCTAAGCAAGACACCGTCCGATTCATGGCCTATCCCCCGGAGTGGGTTGCGCCAAGATACTGAGGACCCAACCAACCAACCAATTGTAGATACTCTGGTAATTGAGCGTGTCTATATCATGTATTTCGATGTCTTGCTTAAAAAGTTAGCTTTGCCTTGATGCGATAATAATAATAATAATAATAATAATAATAATAATAATAATAATAATAATAATAATAATAATAATAATAATAATAATCATAAAAACACGGTTGATCCCTCCGTCATAGGAATCGGAATAACACGAAAGTAAAGTGTGCCCTTACAGAAGTAACTGAATGCTTACTGTACATTGATGTAAGAGAGTTTGCACAATGTATATTGATGTCTGGCAGCTAATGGCGCCGTTTAACGTGTATGCACCCACTTTGATGATTGGTGGTACATCTCCATCCCGACGACTAACGTCCATGTTAAATGATTAAACAAACCCTTGTGGTAGCTGCAGTAGTTAACGCTGAAAGCTTAATCAGAGAACGAGGTGTGATAGCCAGAAGAGCGTCGCATATTGGACGCAGAACTTGGTCGCCATCCCGCGGCATGTTAAGATGTGATTGACACAACACCATGGCCGGACTAGAGGGAAACGCAAATCGCGTCGTGCCGCCCTGGTAGCCCGGCCGCGATTTTAGGGGCGAAGCTCCTTAAGGCGGCACCCGTTCGTCCCTCGTAGTCGTAGTCGTAGTGCGTAACCAGTCTTACGCTTTGACCTCCAAAGTGGTGCCGGTGGGAGATTTTTCCTGTGCGTTGTTGAACAATAAAAAATTGGCAGCGTTAGCTAAAAGCCGACTTCTTCTGTCTCTCATTCCCATTAGCAGCCATTCTTTACCTCCAAGGTAGTGCCTGGTGAGATTTCTCCTGTGCGTGATTAAACAATAAAAATTTTGTTCAAAACGCCGTTGATTGATGAAATAAACCAACGAAAGACGCCAGATGTTTTGTAAAAGCAAAACGAAGGAACGCCAGATGTTTCTAAAGCAAAACGAAAGAACGCCAGCTGCTTAACGAAAGACGCCAGATGTTTTCTAAAGCAATGGTTTTCTAAACAATGAAAATTCACAGCGTACATGTAAAATTAAAGTGAGCTGCAAGTCGTCATAACTCATCGAACCTTTAGTATAAACGCGCCCGATCTCACGTCGGTGATGATGTACTAGGCAGAATTCACGGAAGATTCACGGTTTACCGATGAACCTCCGCAGCTTCGCCCACACATCATCATTCACTCCGTGGATATGCTGTGATTTTTTTCTCGGGGCGAGCGCGTGAGCATGGAACGCGGTCGGCCAGGTGAGGCAGGCGCGCGTCGCAGAGCTATTTTTGGTTTGTATTAGCGTGATGCTGAGCGACGCCGAGGCTTTTACGACGCTTGGGAAAAGGTCACCACCTCGCGGTGTGTTAAGGCATTGACAAAGTTCAACTTCTATTCAAAACGCGCCGAATGGGAGGGACGCGTAACGCGTTGCAGGTGCTAGTCGCGGAGGCCACAGCAATGACGAATTACTTTACCTTACCACTCCCAGAGGTCAACACCACCCAGCCGACCGGGAGAGTGGTAGATATAAAAGGCGCGTTCGTAAAGCCTGCAGAGTTTGTGACCGTGGCGCAATGGATAGCGTGCCCGGCATCTGTTGTTGCGGACCGAGCGGTCGTGGCTTCGATGCCCGTGGACGGTGCATTTTTTTTCTTTGCCATGTGATTGTGTATATTTTTGCGACGTCATTTCCGTGACGGAAATACGTCACTGAAGTCTTGGTGGACCCCGGCATAAAACACTTTCGTGTTAAGAAGAAGAATAATAATAGTAATAATAATAACTTAATAACAATAATGGGTTTTACGTGCCAAAACCATGATACCATTAGGAGTCACGTCGTCTTAGAGGGCTCGGGAAGTGTTTACCATGTGCTGTTCTTTAACTTGCGCTGACGTCGCACAGTAGACGCGCCTCTAACATTTCGACTCCATCGAAATGCGACCGCAGCGGCCCGGATCAAACGCGTGGCTTCCGCGAAGGCAGTCGAGCTCCCTGACCACTGTACCACCACGGTCGACGCTCGATGGTATGAATGCACTCTACAATTATACGAACCTTTTCTTGAAAAAAGAAAGATGTGCTATGATCGAAGGGTCGAATAATACACATACAGATTTAACGTAATGGTGAAAGAATTGATTTTTTTTCAAACATGCTGCGCCGCGCGTAAACTTGGTAACCAAGTTTGACGAGATGGCCCCCCGCGCGTTGAAACTCCATTCGAATATGAAGCCGTCTTGCGGTATTGCATTTTTAACAGCGACGCTGTTTAAGCTCTCGGTAACGTGTCCTCTGTCGTGCAAACCTCCGCTCCGCTGCGGTCGCATTTCGATGGAGTCGAAATGCTAGAGGCGCGTCTACTGTGCGACGTCAGCGCAGGTTAAAGAACAGCACATGGTAAACAGGACTCCTGTCGTCTTTTCCTTGGCGGATCATGGTGTGACTTGGTGCCCGCGCACTCAGGAGTTGAGGGGAACGAACGGGTGGACCGTTTGGCTCGAGGCATGACAGGCCGAGCCGCGGACCACATCACCCGGGAGGACACTTCACTTCGACACCTGGCGCGCCAAGAGAAATCCTCGAATTTCAAAGACTAGGTAGGCGAACTAAAGCTCCACCTCATCCTAACCTAAACAGGAGACAAGCACGGGACTGGCGTCGCCTCCAAACAAACACGTACCCACATTTACACAGGCTACACAGAATGTACCCTCACAGATACAGCAACAAATGTCCGTGGTGCGATGCAACACCGACATTGGAACACATCACATATCAGTGTACACAACGTCCGGAGGCTGCCATCTCGCCTCTGTGTAACAGCGATTCCCTGAATTGGTCGTGGGAGGCGCGGCTGGCGGAACTGGAAATGGGAAGCCAACTGGCGACTCTTGACCATGCCCGGCGAGCCGCTGTAGCCAGTGGTGCGCTAGAAGAGGGGCACCACCCACCCTAACCACTCTAAGCCATGACATCAATAAATGTTTCTTCTCTCTCTCTCTCTCCACATGCGGGTATGCACCACAGGGATTGGGCAAGCCCCACTACCGATATAGCAAGTGCCAGCATTAAGCGAAAGATCTGCTAGGTGAAGTGAAGCGCGCGAAACACGTGAAAGAGAAAGAGGGAGAGAGAGAGAAAGAAACAGACACGAAAAAGACAGAAAAAAGAACAGATGGTGAGAGGGCACACGAAAGAAAAAAGAAAAAATAAAAGAGAAACAGAGAAAGAGAGAGAAAGAGGGGGATGAAGAAAACAAAGACAAATAGAGATAGAAAGATCGAGAAAGATTTAGGCAGCTAGAGAAAGAAAAAAATAGAAAAAGATGGTTGATCCCTCCTTCATAGGAATCGGAATAACGCGAAAGTAAAGCGTGCCCTTACAGAAGTAACTGAATTGATATAAGAGAGTGTGCACAATGTATATTGATGCACCGTTTACCGTGTACTACTTAGCTTTAGGGGCACATTAATGAACATTAATGAACTCCAGGTGGTCGAAATTTCCGGAGCCCTCCACAACGGCGTCCCTCATAATCACATCGTGGATTTGGGACGTTAAACCCCAGATATTATTATAGCACCGTTTAACGTGGATGCACCGACTTCGATGATTGGTGGTACATCTCCATTCCCACGACTAACGTCCATGTTAAGTGATTAAACCAACCCTTGTGGAAGCTGTAGTAGTTAACGGTGAAAAAGTAATCAGAGAACGAGGTGTGATAGCGAGAAGAGCGTCGCATATTGGACGGTGAACTTGTTCCCCATCCCGCGGCATGTTAAAATGTGACTGAACACCACGGCCTGACTAGAGGGAAACGCAAAGCGCGTCCTGTCGTCCCGGTAGCCCAGCCGCGATTTTTCTGGGGGCGAGCGCGTCAGCGGCGAACGCGGTGTTACAGACAGGTGAGGCAGGCGCGCGTCGCAGAGAGGCCGACGCTTTTACGACGCTTGGTCTAAGATCGCCACCTCACGGTGTGTTAAGGCACTGACGAAATTGAACTTCTATTGAAAACGCGCCGAATGGGACGGACGTGTAACGCGTTGCAGGCGCTAATCGCGGAGGCCACGGTAACGACGAATTACTTTACCGCTGCAAGAAACCAGAAAAAAGAGATACGAAAAAGACATACAAGAAACAGAAAGTGAAGAAAGAAATTTAAAAAATAAAGAAAAACAAGGAAGACCACACAGGGGTGCTATGCAGGATTGCCCGCCACATAGGAAGGCGAGTTGCTATGTGGCGACATGCAGGTGAGTGATACGCTCTGGATACAAGGGAAACTGTGGGATTGCGACTAACAATGTGATTGTCCCCAACACAAATTTACCTTCTCGGTTCTACATCTGCTTTTTTACTAAACAGCAAAGGTTACTGCTCCAGCAGCATTTATACTATCAGGCAGCATATGAGGTGTTATTGATAAGTCGCCTTCAAGCCAGAGGTTCATACGACTGGCAAGATGTTCCATATTCCTTGTCGTGGCCCGAAGTGGTGGCGTTGGTTGACACTCCCAGGGTAATATATAGTGCCAATAACCCGTTCCCCTAACGCCTAAAAAATACACGGGGAAACAGCGCCGCATTATGTCTCTAGGTAAACTATCACGCGCACATTGCGGGGAGGAGGATGCGAATACTTCCTGTGCTAGGTTTGTTTTTCAGCCACTGGCATATATTCCTCTCCCATTTGTCTATATCAGCAATGGCATCTTCGATAACTCGCACCGGAGAGCCCTAGTGCGCCGTTTCGCCAAATCATCGTGGCGCCATGGGGTCGCGGTGCGCACAGGTGTGTTTTTCCGGTAATGCCATAAGTGAAGTAAAGGTGATTTCCCCTTGCTGGTTATGATTACAGTTGGCTCTGGGATACACACGAACCTGCATAGGCTGACTGTCACAGGTTGTGACGAGTGAATTCCGTGACAGATAGAATTCATTTGGTCGCACCAAAATTACGGAACCAATGAAATATTATTCGCCACGAAATTTTAGATCAGGAGTGTACTTCAAGATAACTTCTTGGGGTGAATTGATGTCTCCTAAACATATCGTAGTGGCGCAAAAGTCCGAAGCAAGTGAAAATAGGAGAAGCAAGAGAGGCGTCCCTCTTCCTTTCCTCTTCGTTTGTGTTCTTGCACTTCGGAGTTTTGCGCTACTTGTATATGTTTGGAGATAAGAAGTGGGAAAACAATAATAAAATGACTTAGAGCGCTGCTCTTGGGCGCCCGTTCCTGCGTTGAGCGGCGTCGCCGTTGCCGTCGGCGTTAGTGGCGTAACCGATAGACATGCAAAAATGAAATGAGGAAACAATACCCAGGATCGAATGGGAATTGAGCCCGGGCCCTCTCGTGGCAGCCGAGTAGTCTACCGCAAGGCCACGCTGGCACTTGAAACTCGTTAGCAAAAAGACCCTATACAGGCGTCATGCCGGGCAAGAAATCGCGTTAGCCGACTGTCCGAATTCGATGCACTGTAGCGGCAGTGCGGCCCAAAGTGGATGAGTAAACATCGACAGAACTTGCGTGCTTCTTTAACCAAGCAAGCAGGCTCCGCGTCTGTCAAGCCATCAAGTCGTTGCTGATGGCTGTATTAAAGGCGGAGGAAGAAGCAGGCTCAACAATAGGGGGGACTTTGGAGGAGGAGACAGCTTGAAGTGGCCCGACGCATACGGGCTCGTGATCGGTAACACGGGCCACCTTAGTGCTCTGTGGCAGTACAATCTTCTCCGATGTACAATTCACGGCGGTGACGTGTGTAGATCTATTGAGGAAACGAACGACACCGGACGCAAGTACTATGTCTTTACGGGCGCAGAGAGATCGAGCGGAGACGAACACGTCGCCGTGGTCGATGTCCCTGGACGTAACTGTTAAAATTTGCTCTTAACGTGGTGGTAGTTCTGTGTCTTCCGCGGTGACCAGACCAAGCGGCTTGTAGGTGTCGTCGGCTTACATGTAGTCGGTGTGAGTGAGCTGGACGACGCGTTGTCCACAAGAAATATCTGTGGAAGCGGAAGACAGAAAATCCCATCCTAAAGTTAGTTGGTGTGAGCGCCGAGACACTACAGCAAAGTGGTTATGATGAAGGATACCGTCAATAATAACGCGAGCTGACAAAGAGCGGAAGAGCGAATGGCCTGTGCTGCGACTGACGTTGGTCCATCGTAAGGCATCATTACTTTCTTCAGACGGTTACACAAATGAGCACCTGTAGCAGAAAACCTTCTACCTATGTCCACCAAGGCATGAACGTGCACACCTTCCACTATAACAAAAAGCGTGCTGGACGAGCGTGATGGAGGAATTTTCGTGTTACTTTAGAATGCGGTTTTTCCTCCAAAAACTGCATCACTTTTTTCCCGAATAATTCTCAGTAATGAATGAGGTTGGCCGAAGTGGACAGAAAAAGCGGTGAAGGGGCTAAGATGAGCGGCGTCTGGCGGATCGGCTGTTGCGTGCTTTATTCGATACGGTCGGAGATGGAGACCGCTGCGGAGGCAACTGATAACGCTGGCTTTGGTGAAAGGCCTCCGTAGGAAAAACACGTTCGCTCATGTTGTACCACCGACGCTCGTCTTGCTGGTGCTTGCGGCAGAAACGTGATACATGTTCGCGATACCCTCAGTAATAGCAGGCTGGGCGGGAAGAACGCCAGGGTGGAGAGAAGAAGGTGTTCGGTGCACCTGGAGATACTGCGGTCACGTTGACAGACGAAGCCTCAGGCGGCATCGAACGGAAGTTTACCGGGGGCGCAGCAGCAAACTGATGCATACGATGGCAGTGGCAAGGTCGAGGTTATATTGCTTGCAAGTGCGGCGGTAACCTGTGCTTATGTTAGTAGAGAGCGAGACTCAGGTGGCTGTATCTACGAAGGGCAGATCAATTATCTGAGTTCCTATCCGATGATGGCATCAGCGCTGGCAGGCTCGTTCTGTGATATGCTGCGGGACAGTGGGCGCAAGCGGCAGCCCGAACGAAACCACAGAGACTAGAGCTAGCTGGTAGAGGACCAAGTATCGAAAATA